>NC_087062.1:28050779-28130127 GCF_963678635.1 Symsagittifera roscoffensis | reverse complement strand
TCCTTTTTTAGTTTGTTCATATGTTCCAACTAAATGGTTGGAGGTTTTGAATCCGCGATTGGTCGACTTCAAATTTACAGCTTCGTCAAGAACTCGTCTGTATTTAGACATTGGTCCATCCCCAGTGTCTTCTAGCGTTCTGTTGTTGAGCCCTTTGCTGCTAAATTTGAATTTGTCGCTCTTACTATCATAGCGGCAATACGTCTTGCTGCACAGGCACAACATTTCAGTACAGCGAAATTCTTCTTTGAATAATCCAGGTTCTCGTTTGTCATGCTTTTTGTGAACAGCGCAGCATGTACGTGGAAAAAAATTCTTATCTGCATCAATTATAAAGTCATCTCTACAATCATTTCGACGAATAAGTGTCCACTGAGCTTTCTTCTCTGGTAAAATACAATCGTCCAGGTTATCTTCTGCTAATGCTAGATACAAAGAGTCCGTATCCATCTCCAACTCCTCGAATTTATTCTCATCGCAATACTTGTGGAAGAAGTGGTAGTATAACTCCAACATTCTAAGTTTGGCGTATTGAAGAATGAAAAAACCTACAATAATTGGTTCTCTATGTTCAATTGTTGACTTCAATAGTTCTACTTCATATAAGTCCTTTTTCACAATATTCAATCGCTTGAAAAACTTCTCATTTATTGCTTTGTGTGTCTTCTCATCGCCGAGATATTTGGTTATCGTGTGTCTGGATCTGTTCATAATTTGATAACCGTACGAACTGTTACCGAGAAGCTTCATCGTCTCAGCAACAACTCCAGAATGTGGATTCTCGTCTCCTTCTCGTCGAGCATCAACAACAGATTGAACAAATTTGTTGAAACATTTCCTAGGTGTGTACTCAACAAATCGATAAATTTTTGTACATTGAAGTCCAAGACTTAGATAGAAGTTAAGAAGAGGTGTGATGATTGTACCATTTTCTAATTTAAAACTGGAAATCAACATTCGTTGTGGGTTTTTCAGCAAATCGTTTTTTTTCGGCATAGTTTTTCATGTATTCTCCAATATCGTTTCGGGAGACGTCAATGTTTTTGAATATTGGAGGAAAATTTGAAAATGTAGGCTTCAACTCGTCAGGAACTATTAAATCGCATTGCACATAACCAAAAAGAGATCTGTTCTTCATTTTTCAAGTAAAGAATCAGTAGACAGAGGTCTTTTGTAAGGAAAATTTGTCTTGACATGATTCTTGATTGACGAATCTGTTTTGAAATGCTTCCACCACTCACACTCCCACATTTCCTGAATTTTGTAACCTCTTTCTTTTATGTACTCTCGTCTCAACTCATCCATTTCTCGCTTCTTATTTCCACTTTCAATATCTTGTTCTGACAACGATGGACGGGTTTCTTGACATGAGCAGAAATGATAGTAGCAACCCATAGCTTCAAATACTGTTTTACAGTGATCACAGTAACCATCAACAAGATCACAGTCAATTTTTTTCTGCTTTCCGGTTGTGTAAAAACTCTGAATTTTACACTCTGGTCTCAATTCTTGATAAAAGGACATAACCATGTTCTCGAAATTTCTTGTTCTGTTATTTCTAGCTTTAAAACGATCAGTTTCAGAGTCATACTCCCATCTTGTGTAAAATCCGGTTGGCATCTCTTGACACATTGAGAATGGATATAATTGGCTAGCGTCAATTCCAACAATTGTCTTACAAATATTTGACGAGTTACGAATATAAGTTTGATCGACAACAGCTTTTCGCGTAAAAACTATTGATGGACCACCAGTCATGTCTTCTCTAATTTTCTCACATAAATCTTTATCTCCTTCAAAGAACGGGTAAAATTTGTGATTTGTCGACTTGTGTAAGCAGATATTTGCAAGATTTGGAAGCGTGCATCCCAGTTTCAACATGTCAATTCTCTTATCATGGTAAAACTCTATCATTTTTTGCATAGCTTCAAGAGTAGGAACAACATCTTTGTTGTTGTACCATCGTAAGAAGTCTTTGAAAGTAATCATGCTTTGTTGTTCCCAGATGTTTTTCAAATACGAGTAATTTTCAAAACCTGTTGGTGGAATTGATTGAATACGCAACTTTTTCAGCGAATTTTGTTGATCAAGTCCTCCATTAACCAGTTTTTGGTAATCGTTGAAATCTTTCTCGAGTGGGTTGTGGTTTCTCAGTTTGCTGAAAAAGGTTTCATATGGAGGCAACTCCGTACAGTCAAGCTTGTCTGGACTGTCAAACCATTCGTAAGGGAAAAAACTTTTGGTCTCACTTGCTTTATAGGCTTTCAGAAACGAATCCAATGTTGTTGCCCCTCCAAGAAATTTCATTATGTCCAAAAACTGAACATCTCCAAATTTGAATGATATGAAGTCATTTGCTTTTTTAATGACTGTTGGTTCGATTTCTTTATCACATATAAGGTATGGAATCAAATAAGATTTGATAAGTTTCAGATCGTATCTGCCGCTATTGAAACCTATCACCGGTAAGGTATTAACATAGCGCTCTAAATGCTGTTTCAAGTCGATCAACTGATTTTTTTGAATTCTCAAGAATTGTGTTGACATGTCATCTTCGTCGCTATCCTCAACACATTCATCTTCATAATCGAAGACTTCTAGTCTTTTAGTTAAAGTTCTAGCATTAAGCTTATCAAAGATCTTTTTGACTCGATCATTGACAGTGTTTTCGATTTCTTGAAACTTGGTTCTCATTTGTAGTTTACTTTTTTCAGCCAGAAGTTCCAAGCTGGAAACAAAAGCAATTATTAGAAGTTCTGGATCTTTTTCACACAAAAAAATTGGAGCATCTTGCAGATTTGAAGATATTGATACGGAAAAAGGGACATGTTTTCCAATCCAAGTAGTTGTTTCAGTTGCTTTCAATTCTTCTGTGGGAACACAAATCGATTCGAAGTCAAAAACATTGCTAAACAATTTCTGATCTTCAGTGTAGGGAATGTTGAAGCAATCCAATTTCTCGAATATTGTTTCCCGTAGTGTGTACGCATTTTTGGGATAAATATGTCGCACTCGATCTTTACAAGTTAGAAGATGTCGGTTGAAGTTGTCTGATCTGTTGAAGAAACAGTCACAGCTAGGACATCGAAAACACTTGAAGAAGGAATCAATATCATTCGTGTGAATAACATGGTTGTTGAATCTTAGCAATTTCACCGTTTTTTCAAATTTTCCAATACTTCGCTTGGCTAATTCTCCAACATATTCTCCTTCTTGAATATCAAAATCGTAAATGAATATGTTTCGTTCAACTATTCCCTCTACAACAGGTAAATCATTGATTGACACTCCGCGAAAATTCTTCGGATCGTATCCAGATTTTGATATAAACTCTGTAAACAGCTGAGATGTATGAGCATCGAGGTTACTATGACCATGCAAATACATTGTTAACGCACGGAAAAGACACTGATGATCTTTGTATGGTTGTTTATCTTTGTCCGATAAAAGACAGTTTACTTGCGTATGTCGTAGTAAAGGTTCAGGCATTACAGAGTCTGGACATCCCATTGGGATGTTTTTCACTAGTGCAGCAAAAATAGTAACATTTGTGATCAACTTGAACCTCCACTTTGTGTTCTGACGTTCTTGGGTGCATTGCTCCACGATATCAAACTTTTCAACTTTTTCCTGGATTGTAATCAAATCCGCTTTCGTACACAGTAAATGCGATTTTTCGAACAAAGTATTGTTTTCGTGTGCATAGTTATACCGATATTCTCCCGTTTCGACATTACGGAGAACAAATCCAAGAGCAATGTTGATTTTTGCAGCGGAATCTAGCTTGTTGAAGACTTCTTCAAGCTTCTCGTTGATAATCTTGGTATCTAACTTTGACATTTGAAAGTTAAATACCTTATGCATCCCATTCGCCATCTCAGTGTCCACCAAGAATTGCTGACAAGCACTCAACTCCTCTTTGAGTTCCTCTCCATCTTCCCCTTCCTCCTCCACAATCTTATTCAAGTCTGCCACCGTATCACTTGGTTTCCGTTGTTTCGCCCCATGTTCTTTTCTCCGATAATGTTGGAGAGAATAGTATCTCGGAAACTCCTGCTCACAAGACGAGCAAACCGTTGATTGCTTGGAAGTTGATGGAGCATGCTTTTTGGCCACGTGATAATTCATTTCCTGTTGATTGTAAGTGAAATACCTACATTCGGAACCAGAAATAACTCCTCGCACGCAATTTTTCCTATATCGAGCTGCATGCGCTCTAACATACAAGTTTCTACAATCCCCACACTGCACTTTCTCGTTTCTATTCAGCGATGGCATCTAAAAATGGGAGAAATTTTAAGTCTCAATATAAAGGGAATGGAACTTGGTACATATCAAAGTGGGAGACTTAAAATATCCCAAAGAAAAATATTAAATTTTTATACTTACTTTGAATTGTTAAAAATATTTGAAATTTATTTCAAGTAGTTATACAAAGTATAGAGCAGTTGCTTTTAACGTAAAGAAAATCAGAATGAAATAAGTTTTATTTACTGTTCCTTGGGGAAAATCAACCAATCACAAATGAGTATTCTTTTAGTAACACTGTTTGTTGGAAATCAACCAATCAGAATCGAGCATTTCCTAAAAGTGAACTGTTTATCATTTAAGAAAAAAAAATAAACATTATTTGAAAAATGTCTATCAAAAAACATTTGAGCTTCCTCGAGTTACTTTATAAGAAAAAAGAAAAAATTCCAATTGATTTTCTTATTGATGAAATAGATGTTGACTCTTACTTTTTTCATAATTTTTTGGACGTCTTTATTGTACAAAATAGAGTTAACCGACTAAGTAAAGGTCTCTTCAGAGAAACTTACACAATCAAAGAGTTTACTTTTGTTTCACATATTGCGTATCAAAGTCTTAAACTTACGGCTGAATTACACCTCACAAGGAAAAAAATTTTGTTTATTCTCGAGAATTTGAAATTGATCAAAAAGTCGTACGATAATATATCAAAAACTCTTTTTATCCCCTATCCAAAACCCAAATTTGTAAAAACACCTCAGCAAAGTTCTTTATTCCTTCATTTCTTTAAATATTTTCAAAGTTCAAAATCCTACTTGATTCGGTTTGGAATCAGATTTCCAGAAGTCTGCTTTGAAAAATTCGTCAATTTTGAGTTATCCTCCCAAATTTACATGAAAATTAAAGAACTTGACTATCTACTTAAAAATCAGCAATTTCTCATTGATTACATACAAAAAATTCAATTAACTTGATGAAAAAAGTTGCAGAGATGTTACTTTTATTCATTTTCTTTCTTTTGTTACTTATATCAGCAATATTTCTTATTTTTACTGCAAACAACTTTTGGTCATTAATTTTTGCAATTGCTTTTGTGTATATTTTTTCTTATTTGGAAGATTTAAGTCCTTAAAAGGGTCTTCTGATTGGATACGACAACTAGAATAAAAATGATCATTTTTGTGATTGGAAACGACAATACCCAAAATGGAGCTTTGTTTCCGATTGGACACGACTTTTATTCAAGAATCCCATAAAAGGAAGCTGAAATCTGATTAGACACGACTACAATCCAAATAAGGAAAATCAATTCTCATTGGTTAAAACCACACATTCGAGTTGAAGGTAGCCCTACCTCCTAACTAAAAATCATTTTATTTTCAACTTAACTACCGTCAACTACCTGCTCTCTCAGCTCTAAATATCTCATTTTCAACTTATCTTCCGTCAACTACCCCTCTCTCAACTCTTTCTTATTTTTACTCTTGTACTCAATTTATTGCTCAAAATGATCTTCTCAGTGCAAAACAGCAACCTCATGTACTCTGTAGAATTTTCACCTGATCTAGTACAAATTCAAGTGCGAGAAACAGTCTCTGGAGTTTTTCTGGCACGAATGGATATACCAATCCAAGTCTGGCACATGGTAGAAGTGATGCGAAGGGATTTCAACGAACATCATATGATGCAAGTTCCCATCACGGAGAACCAACTTGGAACAATGCAAATGATGGGGGAAGTTTCTGATCATGTGGGAATGAGTTATCCCGAGATTCCGGACTCAAGATTTGTGGCTCAACCAGTCGATGACTTCCTCTTTCCTTGGGAGGAGGAAGGATCAGTCGAAAACCCCATCACAATAGATGAAGATGAGGGATTCTCAGAAACAATGACGCCTCAAAACACTCCTCCACAACAACCACCAGCAATGGAACCTCGTCCAGCTCTGCGTTCTATAGAGAAACTCCAGAACTCTTCTGCTGCTCGACAGCTCTTTGATTAAATGTTTTTGTAAATGAAGGTTGTTTGGTTTTGACTTCGTTTTCTGTAATTAATTTCTTCAATTTCATTTTAATTATAAGAATAGATGAGAGGTTCAAGGTAAACCATTGAAAAACAATTAGAACTTAGTTAAGTGCTCCGAACTCGCACACATGTTAAAAAATTTGATTAATTTTTGCACAAAAATTCGAAAAAACACTAGAAAAACTGTACACAAGTAAAAAAATACCTAATCGATATTGCATCTTGTACACACTTTTAGCCTTTTGTAGAAAAAATTGAAACACTTTTCGCATTTTGTCGAAAAAAAGTAAAACACTTTTCGCATTTTGTCGAAAAAATTGAAACATTTTTCGCATTTTATCGGAAAAAAATAAAAAACTTTTCGCATTTTGTCGAAAAAATTGAAACACTTTTCGCATTTTATCGAAAAAAGTAAAACATTTTTCGCATTTTGTCGAAAAAATTGAAACATTTTTCGCATTTGTAGTGAAAAAGTGAAATACTTTTCGCATCTTGTTAAAAAAAGTAAAACACTTTTCGCATCTTCTCAAAAAAGTTGAAAAACTTTTCGCATTATGTCAAAAAAATTGAAACACTTTTTACAACTTGTTAAAAAAAATGAAAGGTTTTTTGCAACTTTTTGAAAATCAAAAGAAATATTACATCTTTCTTACATGTTTGAAAATTTTTTTGCAAATGTTTTGACAACGGTGAGTTTTTTTTTCGGTAATTAATGGCAACTTTGTAAACATATGAGAGAAAATAGATGGAAGAGATCACTATTTACAAATCCATAACCATCAATGAAACAGTCAATTATTTTTAACAAATCATGTTCATATTTTGAGTTTTGTACTTTACGAACTCTTTCTAGAAAAGCTGAACCAATAGTTTGTGTGGAAGCTAGTTTCTGGTTAGAACATAAATAGTGACGTTTGAATTTTTTGCGTAACAGTCTTTTCTTTGCAACACTTGGCATTTTTTCTGCTCCTTTCCATTTCAAATTGTGATGAACAGCGCGGTCAAGTTGATTGAAAACTTCGCCAGTTGATGAAATAACATTCGAATAAAATCTGTATTTGTACAGAGTGTAAAGACAATCAATATTTTGGTATGTGAAATGAAAATTACCCAATCGTTGCGAAATTTGATCGAAAGGTGAACCAATCAGAAGTATGTGGAACTTACAATTTTCCAAAGAACAGTAAGAATTGTGGGTAGAGACACAAAAATTATTGGTTACTATATACTTTTCGTAAAAATCACTGGAAACGGAAATAAATAGCGATTTTTGACAATACTCTGAATAAAAGCTGGGAAGAGCTTGACACATAGCTGCAGCCATCTGAAACAATGATTTTTGCTGACAATTGTGGATTTATATAGGAACACTAACACTTACACAATTCCATTTTTGGAAATTTCCCTCAAAAATTCCAATTATAGTTCTATTTCCTTTTATGGTTCAGTGAATGACTCATTTTGTTTACTTTCAATTTCATTTAATCTCAAAATCATTTCTCTCATTTCTCTTCATCTGATCAGTCTGTTCTTCAAAAATGTTCTCAAGAAAAGACACAAGTCCCAATTACATTGAATTCTCAAAAAATCAAACAAGAATTGGGAGATTTGCTTGGTCCCAAAAATCCTACAAAGGGAAAATTTATTTTGAACCCTGCTTTCAACTATTCAAGAAAAATGAGTTGAGACAACTCGAAAAAAGACAGCAAGTCTATCTCGGTGAAAAAGAAGGAGAAACAATCTCAGCAATTAGAAATACTGTTATTCACGATGCTGAAAACCTTGGACTCGTTCCTATATTGGAACTCACTTCTGACAAAGAGTCAACTATGGACCAGGAGCTTGCCAACTGCAACAAAGTGTATGACATAGCAACATACAATAGAAGACAAGTTTGTGTCACGATCAAGAGGTACAATATTAACAAACCTCCCTACATTCAGATTCGACTGTTCACCGCAAAAGGGAATGAAGCAATGAAACAAGTTGCCTATGTCAACTATACTTTGAACAAATTCAAAGAACTGTCCCAAATTTTGGGAGACTTTATGTTTGCTGAGAACTGTAATGTACAATAATTTGTGTTATTTATGTTTTTGTCTTGTAATTTAACAATTTATCCTCAAAATCATTTTTCATTTAGTATTGGCGTTGAACAGTATGAGTTGGAATATTGGTTTTTCAAGAAATTTACTCTTAAAACTTCACAATAAATTGGGACTTTTTCATATTGTTCTAGAAGAAAAGTCCCAAAAAATTTCACTAACAATTGTAGAATCTCAAAATTTACCAAACTTGCAGAATTTGGACGTAGACTCACAAATATCTCACTTTGAGTTGACTCTGCATAATGGTAGAAGAAAAATTTACTTAGGATACCGATCTGATACCAAAAAAATTGATCTTGTAGAATATCGTAGAAATGGAAATCAATGGAAAAATAATCAATCTTTACAACTACAAAGAGAAGAATATGATAAATTACTTGATATGCTTCCTTCATTACTAGGTTATGAAGAGACCTTCAAAAAATCTTGTATCATTATTGACGAATGCACTGTAGAAAATGAACGTACAGAAATTGAATGAAATTCTAAGAGTTTTTGAGATTATTAGGCAAGATTTCTCATCAAATACAAAAAGAAAAAATTTATTTCTTTGTACCTGTATTGTTTTGGACCCGGACATAAATTTAAAAGAAATGGACCAAAAATTTCCTTTTGGAGGACTAATTGGATACGGAAATTCCTGTATGGATTACTTTTTTGCAAACTCCAAAATTTTAGACTACATGTAATTCTACATGACACTGCTGGATCTGTGAAATCTACTACAAAAAAAGGTCCTGCGTATTGTTATGTTGCACCTAGTCTCCCCAGTTCATGCTTTCTTGGTCACGTGACTGGATTATTTTTCTGTTTATATGTTAAAATATTTGCTTCATCAGTATATGCATTGTTTGATTGTTAATCATTTTAAACAAAAAACTTCAGAGAAATCAGTTAACAGAATGA
The DNA here is from genome assembly GCF_963678635.1 of Symsagittifera roscoffensis. Lineage (NCBI taxonomy): Eukaryota > Metazoa > Xenacoelomorpha > Acoela > Convolutidae > Symsagittifera > Symsagittifera roscoffensis. The sequence goes on along the minus strand of NC_087062.1, from coordinate 28,120,837 downwards.
GTCTAGTTGTTTTGGATATTGAATGTATTGAAAGCAATATAGTGAAAGAATTAGGAGTTTATAAGGATGGACAAACAGAAGGATATTCCTTTCTTCCTCCCAAAAAATTCAAACCAACATCCCAATCTTTTTGGTGTACACAGCATCCTCATGGAATCAATTGGAGCAGTGGTTACGAAAAATATACTGAACTTGAAAAAATTTTGAAAAATTTAGAAGCCACAGACACGGAATTTTTTGCACAAGGTTATGAAAAATGTAAGATTCTATCAGAATTTTTGGAAACAAAGATTATTAATTTGGATGACTACGCTTGCCCTAAAGTTCAATTTTTGATATTCAAAGATGAAGAATATGATTGGAGGTGTAGCAACTGCCCATTTCGTCATGCAAAAACTCTTCACTGTGCAGAAAGAAAAGCATTTGCATACGGAACATGGACTCGATTTTTTTTTAAACAAATTGTAAATTATTTTATTCTTAATGTACTACCATTTTCAAACTTTAATTAAATTTCATTGTCAATTTTTTTGTTTTAGAGTTAAGATGGTCGATCAATGTGACAAGCCCGTAAATTTAGGAAATTTTGTTTTTGATGAAGAAAATCATGGACAAAAATCATGGAAATTGTTTGGACGTACATGTAATAGATCTCTTTTAGTTTTTTTGTGCCAATTTTTTGTTGTAGTTTTGATGCTAGTATGTGCAATCGTTCGAATTATGTTATCCGCAACATGTGAAGAAACAACAGTTTGGGTAGCTATTTTATCAAGTACAGTCGGTTATATTCTACCTTCTCCAAAGCTATGAATAAAAAAAATATCTACCAAAGAACGAATTTTTATTTCCCTAGTTGTACCAAGTGGATCTGGAAAATCGCATCTTATTTTTGATTGGTTGAAATTTGGTACTTTTCAACCAGCTTTCGACAAAATTTTTTATTCTTATCAACATTATCAACCTCTTTATAGTCAAATGCAAAGAAAAAACCTTAAATTTATCCAAGGAGTAGATTTTGACTTGATTGAAAATCTCCCCAATAATGGAACTAAGTATTTGCTTATATTTGATGATTCTTGTGAAGAAATTTCAAACTCCAAACAATTTGTAAAAATTGCTACTGCGGGAAGACACAGGGGTCTGAATACAATATACATCGAAAACAATTTATTTCATCAAAGCAAATTAGGACGAGATGTAGAGTTACAAAATACACACATAGTCTTGTTCAAGTCGCCGAGGGATGTTTTACAAATCAATACATTAAGTCAACAACTAGGTCTAGGATCTCAATTGAAAGATTGGTATCAAGATGCAACATCCGTTCCTTATGGTCATTTACTTATTGATTTAACCCCAAAAACAGTTGATTCACTTAGGTATTGCACTAATAGTGGCTCAGTTCCAACAAAATTTTACTTACCAGCTAGAATAGAGACAAAGTTTTTGGACGATGAGTACACAATACGTCTCTATTCTCCCAATATTTCAAAAATTTTCCCTGAGGCTTCGAAAACAATTCATTCTCAATTGCCCAAAAGATTTCATTCAGTTTCTGAGCGAGTGTTTAGTAAACCTATTAAGAGTGGAGCTTCGAGATCTTCGGAAAGAAGACGTAGTAAAATATCGAAAAAAAATTTCAGAACTAACACAAAAAATAACTCCTCTACACAAAAGAAGAATTATTTTAAGTTCAATTAAAGGGTTACATTTGATATCTATCATCACCCCTTTTGTCATTAAACGATTGACATAGTATGGAACAGTTTGTTTTAATTCCGTACTCAGTTTATCAATCACAAAGTACACTTCCAACAAAACAAAAATTGGAACAAAAGCAAGAAAAAGAGGAGATTGTAGCAAAAAATTTTGATTCTGTTTACAGTGCTGTAAATGCGAGGTTGAAAACGAGCAACAATAAGCATATTATTGATTTAATTTTGAATTCTCCTAGAATTAAACTCAGCCAGTCAGACAATATTACATTAGAAAATCGAGATACAAAAGAATCTATTGTAGACTTTGTGTGTACACTAAAGCGAAAAAATACCGATTTTCCAGATATTTACTTTACTATTTTGGAAGCAACTCAACTTCCTCCTAAACTTGTTATTAACAAGAATGCCAAAGCAAAAGATAGAGGAACTTGGATCCCTTTCAAAATCTGAAAAGGTAAGACTAAACAGATTGTATTCTAGGGGCAGAGCTGCGTACGGTTCTATTCAAAACTTGAGTAAAGCGAGTGGTTTATCAAAAAAGAAAGAAGAAAAGTTTTTACAAACCAAGACATCGTATACAAAATTTGGTCCACCAATCAGGTCTTTCCGAAGACTTCAGGCGTTTTCTAAATATATCAATGAAATTTGGTGTATGGACTTGGCTTTTGTAGACAAATTAGCTAGTCAAAACAATGGAGTCAAGTATTTATTAGTTGCTGTAGATATTTTTTCGAGATTTGTCAGAGTTCAAACAATGAAAACAAAGTATGCCAGAGACACTTTACAAGCTTTTAGAAAAATGATTTCTCGAAAAAACACTCCTGAAAAACTTTGGGTTGATAAAGGAACAGAATATGGGGGAACTTTTAAAAAGTTTTGCAAGGAGAAAAACATTGAACTTTACTCAACATTGAGTGAAACCAAAGCTGCATTTGCTGAGAGAGCAATTCAACCTTTAAAACATATAATATATCGTTACATTGAAGATTATGGTGAAAAATTTATCCCCAAATTGCAGCAATTTGTTTCTACATTGAACTGCCGCAAAAATCGATCAATTGGAAAATCTCCCAGAGATGTGAAAAACAGTGATTTTTTATCAATATTGTATAATAAATCATTCAAGAAATATACTAAACCAAAATTCAAAATTGGTGATAGAGTTAGAATTTCGAAAAATGATATTCCGTTCCGAAAAGGATACAAGCCACAGTTTACAGATGAAATTTTGAAATTTCGGCAATATCTACAAAAAAACCTCCAACATACATCATCAAAGATCTCGAAAAAGAAGAAGATCTGGGAAAATTTTATGAAAAAGAGCTGAGAAAATGTTCAAATTAGTGGTAAGTCATTTTTTAAATTGAGTTTTTATCGATCAGTTGTCATGGATTTTTTTACTATTGAGCTAGTTTCTAATGCTTCTTTTAATTGTTATCCGAATAACAGTCTTAGTTCCTTTACAAATTTTCTACCGGAACAAATACATCTAAAAGGAGAATGGGAGGTTGCTATTTCAGAAATATCGTACCCTCCTTTGTACCAAAACGTTAGAGAGGGAAAGTTTACTTTCGTAGATGGACGAGAAAGTCCTGAGGAAAAAAGAAAGGTTCAACCGATGCATGTTGAGCCTGGATTGTATCCAAGTATTGTTGATATAGTTGTAGCCATGAATGACAAAGTTCGAAAACGTATAGGTGCACAAAAATATGAATATAACGGAATTTATGTATCAGTAGATAAGATTACACAAAAAGTTGCCATTCATTTACCTGAAGATCAATCAGTGTTTATAATTCAAAGTGCTGATTTGAGTCACATTTTTGGTTGTGATTTAGAACAAAATCAGACAGGTGTTATAATGAAAGGAAAAGGACCACATTATCCTCAGTATTCTTACGACATTATAAGAATACATTCCTTAATGATTTATAGTGATATTATAGAATATAATATAGTAGGCGATACATAAACTCCATTACTGCGTTGTATTCCTTTCATTTCCAAAGTAAAAAATGGAGACATAATATCTACAGGACAGTACATGAACTATCAATCCTTCACAAATCTACAATTTAAAAAATTATGAAAAAGTTCTTTCCACAGCATAAAAATAGAACTAAGGGATACTACAGGTGAAAAAATTCCTTTTGTGTCCGTAGGAATTACACGAGTTGTCCTCTTGTTTCGCAAGATTTCGGATAATCATTTTTGATTTATACTTCATACGAAATGGTTGCTCAAAGTTCAGCTAATTTTCCTATTTTTCTTGGACATGCAAGGCAGCGTCGAAGAAGTTTTGGTGCTCTTGCACAAACTCTTGGGATAACTGCAATTCCCTTCATTTAAAAAATATATAGTCCCAGCTGCAAAAAAGAATCGGAGCATATTTATTTGAAATTGCCGCTCCAGAGATTGGAGAAGTTGTCAGTGGACAAAAAAAACTCAAAACGTTTGCAAAAAATTTCACTAACAATTGTAGAATCTCAAAATTTACCAAGCTTGCAGAATTTGGACGTAGACTCACAAATATCTCACTTTGAGTTGACTCTGCATAATGGTAGAAGAAAAATTTACTTAGGATACCGATCTGATACCAAAAAAATTGATCTTGTAGAATATCGTAGAAATGGAAATCAATGGAAAAATAATCAATCTTTACAACTACAAAGAGAAGAATATGATAAATTACTTGATATGCTTCCTTCATTACTAGGTTATGAAGAGACCTTCAAAAAATCTTGTATCATTATTGACGAATGCACTGTAGAAAATGAACGTACAGAAATTGAATGAAATTCTAAGAGTTTTTGAGATTATTAGGCAAGATTTCTCATCAAATACAAAAAGAAAAAATTTATTTCTTTGTACCTGTATTGTTTTGGACCCGGACATAAATTTAAAAGAAATGGACCAAAAATTTCCTTTTGGAGGACTAATTGGATACGGAAATTCCTGTATGGATTACTTTTTTGCAAACTCCAAAATTTTAGACTACATGTAATTCTACATGACTCTGCTGGATCTGTGAAATCTACTACAAAAAAAGGTCCTGCGTATTGTTATGTTGCACCTAGTCTCCCCAGTTCATGCTTTCTTGGTCACGTGACTGGATTATTTTTCTGTTTATATGTTAAAATATTTGCTTCATCAGTATATGCATTGTTTGATTGTTAATCATTTTAAACAAAAAACTTCAGAGAAATCAGTTAACAGAATGAGTCTAGTTGTTTTGGATATTGAATGTATTGAAAGCAATATAGTGAAAGAATTAGGAGTTTATAAGGATGGACAAACAGAAGGATATTCCTTTCTTCCTCCCAAAAAATTCAAACCAACATCCCAATCTTTTTGGTGTACACAGCATCCTCATGGAATCAATTGGAGCAGTGGTTACGAAAAATATACTGAACTTGAAAAAATTTTGAAAAATTTAGAAGCCACAGACACGGAATTTTTTGCACAAGGTTATGAAAAATGTAAGATTCTATCAGAATTTTTGGAAACAAAGATTATTAATTTGGATGACTACGCTTGCCCTAAAGTTCAATTTTTGATATTCAAAGATGAAGAATATGATTGGAGGTGTAGCAACTGCCCATTTCGTCATGCAAAAACTCTTCACTGTGCAGAAAGAAAAGCATTTGCATACGGAACATGGACTCGATTTTTTTTTTAACAAATTGTAAATTATTTTATTCTTAATGTACTACCATTTTCAAACTTTAATTAAATTTCATTGTCAATTTTTTTGTTTTAGAGTTAAGATGGTCGATCAATGTGACAAGCCCGTAAATTTAGGAAATTTTGTTTTTGATGAAGAAAATCATGAACAAAAATCATGGAAATTGTTTGGACGTACATGTAATAGATCTCTTTTAGTTTTTTTGTGCCAATTTTTTGTTGTAGTTTTGATGCTAGTATGTGCAATCGTTCGAATTATGTTATCCGCAACATGTGAAGAAACAACAGTTTGGGTAGCTATTTTATCAAGTACAGTCGGTTATATTCTACCTTCTCCAAAGCTATGAATAAAAAAATATCTACCAAAGAACGAATTTTTATTTCCCTAGTTGTACCAAGTGGATCTGGAAAATCGCATCTTATTTTTGATTGGTTGAAATTTGGTACTTTTCAACCAGCTTTCGACAAAATTTTTTATTCTTATCAACATTATCAACCTCTTTATAGTCAAATGCAAAGAAAAAACCTTAAATTTATCCAAGGAGTAGATTTTGACTTGATTGAAAATCTCCCCAATAATGGAACTAAGTATTTGCTTATATTTGATGATTCTTGTGAAGAAATTTCAAACTCCAAACAATTTGTAAAAATTGCTACTGCGGGAAGACACAGGGGTCTGAATACAATATACATCGAAAACAATTTATTTCATCAAAGCAAATTAGGACGAGATGTAGAGTTACAAAATACACACATAGTCTTGTTCAAGTCGCCGAGGGATGTTTTACAAATCAATACATTAAGTCAACAACTAGGTCTAGGATCTCAATTGAAAGATTGGTATCAAGATGCAACATCCGTTCCTTATGGTCATTTACTTATTGATTTAACCCCAAAAACAGTTGATTCACTTAGGTATTGCACTAATAGTGGCTCAGTTCCAACAAAATTTTACTTACCAGCTAGAATAGAGACAAAGTTTTTGGACGATGAGTACACAATACGTCTCTATTCTCCCAATATTTCAAAAATTTTCCCTGAGGCTTCGAAAACAATTCATTCTCAATTGCCCAAAAGATTTCATTCAGTTTCTGAGCGAGTGTTTAGTAAACCTATTAAGAGTGGAGCTTCGAGATCTTCGGAAAGAAGACGTAGTAAAATATCGAAAAAAAATTTCAGAACTAACACAAAAAATAACTCCTCTACACAAAAGAAGAATTATTTTAAGTTCAATTAAAGGGTTACATTTGATATCTATCATCACCCCTTTTGTCATTAAACGATTGACATAGTATGGAACAGTTTGTTTTAATTCCGTACTCAGTTTATCAATCACAAAGTACACTTCCAACAAAACAAAAATTGGAACAAAAGCAAGAAAAAGAGGAGATTGTAGCAAAAAATTTTGATTCTGTTTACAGTGCTGTAAATGCGAGGTTGAAAACGAGCAACAATAAGCATATTATTGATTTAATTTTAAATTCTCCTAGAATTAAACTCAGCCAGTCAGACAATATTACATTAGAAAATCGAGATACAAAAGAATCTATTGTAGACTTTGTGTGTACACTAAAGCGAAAAAATACCGATTTTCCAGATATTTACTTTACTATTTTGGAAGCAACTCAACTTCCTCCTAAACTTGTTATTAACAAGAATGCCAAAGCAAAAGATAGAGGAACTTGGATCCCTTTCAAAATCTGAAAAGGTAAGACTAAACAGATTGTATTCTAGGGGCAGAGCTGCGTACGGTTCTATTCAAAACTTGAGTAAAGCGAGTGGTTTATCAAAAAAGAAAGAAGAAAAGTTTTTACAAACCAAGACATCGTATACAAAATTTGGTCCACCAATCAGGTCTTTCCGAAGACTTCAGGCGTTTTCTAAATATATCAATGAAATTTGGTGTATGGACTTGGCTTTTGTAGACAAATTAGCTAGTCAAAACAATGGAGTCAAGTATTTATTAGTTGCTGTAGATATTTTTTCGAGATTTGTCAGAGTTCAAACAATGAAAACAAAGTATGCCAGAGACACTTTACAAGCTTTTAGAAAAATGATTTCTCGAAAAAACACTCCTGAAAAACTTTGGGTTGATAAAGGATCAGAATATATGGGAACTTTTAAAAAGTTTTGCAAGGAGAAAAACATTGAACTTTACTCAACATTGAGTGAAACCAAAGCTGCATTTGCTGAGAGAGCAATTCAACCTTTAAAACATATAATATATCGTTACATTGAAGATTATGGTGAAAAATTTATCCCCAAATTGCAGCAATTTGTTTCTACATTGAACTGCCGCAAAAATCGATCAATTGGAAAATCTCCCAGAGATGTGAAAAACAGTGATTTTTTATCAATATTGTATAATAAATCATTCAAGAAATATACTAAACCAAAATTCAAAATTGGTGATAGAGTTAGAATTTCGAAAAATGATATTCCGTTCCGAAAAGGATACAAGCCACAGTTTACAGATGAAATTTTGAAATTTCGGCAATATCTACAAAAAAACCTCCAACATACATCATCAAAGATCTCGAAAAAGAAGAAGATCTGGGAAAATTTTATGAAAAAGAGCTGAGAAAATGTTCAAATTAGTGGTAAGTCATTTTTTAAATTGAGTTTTTATCGATCAGTTGTCATGGATTTTTTTACTATTGAGCTAGTTTCTAATGCTTCTTTTAATTGTTATCCGAATAACAGTCTTAGTTCCTTTACAAATTTTCTACCGGAACAAATACATCTAAAAGGAGAATGGGAGGTTGCTATTTCAGAAATATCGTACCCTCCTTTGTACCAAAACGTTAGAGAGGGAAAGTTTACTTTCGTAGATGGACGAGAAAGTCCTGAGGAAAAAAGAAAGATTCAACCGATGCATGTTGAGCCTGGATTGTATCCAAGTATTGTTGATATAGTTGTAGCCATGAATGACAAAGTTCGAAAACGTATAGGTGCACAAAAATATGAATATAACGGAATTTATGTATCAGTAGATAAGATTACACAAAAAGTTGCCATTCATTTACCTGAAGATCAATCAGTGTTTATAATTCAAAGTGCTGATTTGAGTCACATTTTTGGTTGTGATTTAGAACAAAATCAGACAGGTGTTATAATGAAAGGAAAAGGACCACATTATCCTCAGTATTCTTACGACATTATAAGAATACATTCCTTAATGATTTATAGTGATATTATAGAATATAATATAGTAGGCGATACATAAACTCCATTACTGCGTTGTATTCCTTTCATTTCCAAAGTAAAAAATGGAGACATAATATCTACAGGACAGTACATGAACTATCAATCCTTCACAAATCTACAATTTAAAAAATTATGAAAAGTTTTTTCCACAGCATAAAAATAGAACTAAGGGATACTACAGGTGAAAAAATTCCTTTTGTGTCCGTAGGAATTACACGAGTTGTCCTCTTGTTTCGCAAGATTTCGGATAATCATTTTTGATTTATACTTCATACGAAATGGTTGCTCAAAGTTCAGCTAATTTTCCTATTTTTCTTGGACATGCAAGGCAGCGTCGAAGAAGTTTTGGTGCTCTTGCACAAACTCTTGGGAGAACTGCAATTCCCTTCATTAAAAAATATATAGTCCCAGCTGCAAAAAAGAATCGGAGCATATTTATTTGAAATTGCCGCTCCAGAGATTGGAGAAGTTGTCAGTGGACAAAAAAAACTCAAAACGTTTGCAAAAGATGTTGGAACAAAAACAGTTCGAAAACAGCTGGGAGGTGGAAAAAAGAAATCCAAGCGTAGAACAAGAAGAACCATTTCTCGAAAGAGTAGTTCAAAAATCAGTCTTTTTCGCAAAGACATTTTTGACAAGATAAAATGAGTGTAAATCAAAGTAGTCATTTTTGGTACGGAGCGTTTACAAATTCTTCTTTGGAGATTTTTGATAAAGTCCCAGTTTTGGAAACAATTATGTCATCTTACACACAAGAAGTATTCCCCAGTACTTCTCTGGATGAAAGCAGTATTGAGTTTGAATTTGAAACGGATCGTAATCTCTACTTGGATATGCGTGATACCCATCTTAGCTTAAAGCTTCAACTATTCAAAGGAAGATTGTTTGATGCTTTCAAAAAAGAAAAAGCAGAACATAAAGCAAAATCGGAGGAAGATTCAGATGAGGAACCACAAACTTACTTAACTTATGTAAACAATCTACTACATTCTCTATTCTCCAACTGTGAAGTTTATTTTAACAATACAATGGTTTACAAGGCCAATGGATTATATCCTCATAAGGCACAGATATCGAACGAATTCAACTCGTCAGCAGTGAGTAATAAAGGAATTCTTGCTTGTCATGGATACAGTTTTGAAGAAAATCCTGATGCATTTGATATGTATCCATTCACTGATAGAGCAAATTCCTTGGGAACAGGGATAACTTTTTCACTCAGGGAATTCCTTGGGAACAGGGATAACATGGGAGGCTCGCCATTGATTTGTTTACTTGCGAAAAACTGTTGCTACCAAATACCAAAGTTCGAATTAAACTTATTCGAGCTAGACCTAATTTTTACATGTTATCTGATAATCCAAATGTCAGTCTGAAAATAGTTGATTGTTCACTGTTTACAAGAAGAATTTTAGTAGCTGAACCTAATCATCAATATTTGCAATGGAATCTGGAAAGGGAACCTGCTCATTACAATTACATGGAAACTATAGCAAGAACCTTTATCATTCCATCTCGTCAAAACCAGTTTATTCAGGAAAATGTTTTCAATAATGCCCCAATCAGAAGGATAGCTGTTGCAATGAATACAAATTCGGCTGTTGCGATATCTTTTTAGGAAAATCCTTTCAATTATCAACAATTTCATTTGAGAGAGCTTAGAATTATTCGGGGTGGAAGAGCAATTATTTCATTAGTTACAACTTCTCCTTGTCGACCCTATGTTACAACAAAGAAAGCAATGCAGTTCAACGAAGATTTTCCAGCTCTTCCTATGGAAGATTTTCAAAATCACTATATTCTAGTTTTCGACTTGGCTTCACTACAGGATGCCGCTGAACACTTGCATTATCCAGAACTTAGTGGAGAAAGCTTGAGATTAGAAATGTTTTTCCAATTTCCCTTGGAGCAAGTAACGGAAGTGATAGTCTTGGGAGAAAGATTATCAAATATTCAAATTGACAAATTCGGAACAGTGGCTAAAAATGTGTAATTTTCTTGAGTTTTCAGTTTCCTATAAAAATATTGTAACTTTTTTGGGACTTTTCTTTGTTATTATCTCTGTACTATCTATATTGTTTTTCTTCAGACCTAAAGCTCCAGAAAAAATAGAGAAGGAATGCTGTTTAGTTGAAAACCCGAGAAACTTCTTCAACCTAGACTGTAAAACAGTATTCAATAAACTTTGCCCACTATATAAGGCTTGTGTATGGGACTTTGTTGATTCAATTCCTAAATGTGTGTAAGTCATTATTCTTTCTTTTTTTTAACCTAAAGTACACTATCAAACTACCAATTTCATTTTTAGCTGTAAATCAGCCTACAATTGCAAAGATGGATAACTTTTCACTTTTGCAAATTATTGAAATAATTCCAGAGCTCAGGTTCTAGTACATGGGATCATACCCTTCTGATACAGTACCTGAACTAACAAAATACTCTTTTGCAATTATTAACTCAGCCCCAAGCAATGATAGAGGAGAACACTGGATTATGATTGCTCGACTGGATAAAAGCTACTACTTTGCTGATTCTTTGGGAAGAAAGAGATCAACTTACCCTTTTTTGACAAAAAAGTTTCGACGAATGGTTCCTCGAAAGCTACAAAAGACTGATTTGTGTGGTTTTTACGCAATTTATTCAGCATTTCTCCTTTTTAAATTCTTCCAGAAGAACTTGAATAATGTTCATGATGTGTATGTTTTGAATTTTATCAGTAATTTTATGTAAAAGTGAAATTTTTTTTGTAAGTGTAAATTTTTGCAGTAATTTTACTATACGATGTAGTGAATTGTTTGATTATTTATGTAATTTAACTTTTTAAATTCCTTAAATTTTTTTACGAAAAGCATCTTAGCAACTAACCCTTTGATGAAATACGGAGAATGATGATGAAATATGGATGTTGTAGTCCCCCAATTGAAAGAATTAACGATAGAGTAGATAAATTTACGAAAATTGTAACCAACTTCTAGTAAATTGTATAATTTTTTTAAAAGTTTACTCTGAGAAAGACGGAAAAATTATTACACAAAAATATCAGATCCAAAAAATATATGATACTATGTTTTTCTCAGTGTAAACTTTTACCGTGGCAGAGCAATTGATAAATTTGGATGATAAGTTTTTGGAAAATTTGGAAATTTCAAAGAATTTTTTGGAAAATTTGGAAATTTCAGAGAATTTTTTAAAGATTAAAAACAAAGTGATAAAAGAGAACTGAAATGAATCGTAGCAAGAAATATGACAGAATAAATAAACCAGTTGAGGTAAAAATAAGTGAGATAATTATGTGAAAAAAGATAAAATAAGTCATAAAATTATTATTAAGTGTAATGAACCTGTCATCCGTTCTCCAGATAACCTGGGGAAAAAAGATTAAGTAGGATATAAAAGGAATCAACCGTGAGGAGCTGTCAAGATTCCCCTGATATTCCGTGGAGCGGAATAACTAACATGTCAAAAATAATCCCCTCCTGACAATTTTCCCCAGATAACCTGAGGGAAAATAAATAACATGAAATAGGAATTTAAAAGATTCTTTCGAGAAAAAAATATTCTGTGATATATTAGTTTCTGATCCCATACTCTAAATCGAAACTTAATTTTCGTCGAAACTTACCATCTGAAACTTACCATCCAAAAAAATTTTTTCAGTTTTTTAATATAAAAATGTTTTTTCAAGATAAAAATGTATTTGCAAGTAAAACTTAAAAAATTTTCAAAAAATTTTCTGAACCTTACCTTCTGAAACTTACCATACCGAATTTTTGTAAGACAAGATAGTCCTTACATATCACAAATCGTAGAAGTTGACTAAGAAACGCAAGTATTGGCAAAATCGAACCCAAAAAATTCGGGCGCCAAAAATTTTTCTGAAACTTACCATCTGAAACCTTACCATCTTAATACATTGGGAAACCTATTCCCTATCTTAATACATAGGAAATCTATTTCCTATCCTAATACATAGGTTGGTGACCGGATACTCTATAGCCTATCTTAATACATGGTGGTCACCAACCACCACCCCCTCCCCCCCCCCCCACTCTCCCTCACTCACATTACGTCGCCAATCCGTGTTATTTGGTTTTTGCGGAATCGGTGCCAAAAAGCTAGAAATCGTGTGTCCCGGATTCCGGAACACACGCATTTTCTTTGATAATTTTAGATTCCGTGGATTCCTAGTTCAAACCAGTTTGTATGTGACCAGCTTTTGTCATGGATTCCGGGACAGCTAAAACCACCGATTTTGTGGCCAATCCCGGAATCCATGACAAAAACCATGGAATCCGATACCATATTAAAACGCATTAAAAAACGGTTTTACCATGGGTTCCTGGGCTTTTGGCTTCTGCGTGTTCTGGAATCCGGGACTTTACCAAGATGAAAGGGACCGGATTCCATGACATTTTACAACAATTATCAATACACAAAATTAGATATGTTTAGTGTTTTGCCATGGATTCCATGATTAACACAACTGTTAATGATACCATGATTAACAAAAAAAATCTTTTAGTGACTTAAGTGACTTCTTTCGAAAAGAAGGAGGTTAAAAAACTATTGTATACTCTATACAGTTCAACTGTATCACTCTATACTGTATACTATATACTCTATACTGTATACTGTATATACAGATTTTTCAATTAGTTTAGTTTCACTAGTTTTACATGTATTTGATGTTCATGTTGTAGAACAACAAAATTCATTCTTGTAGAACATTTAAAATGTACAGGACTTCGGCATGCATTTTTTGAAAACAGGTAATTGTAACCGTTACCGTAACGTGACAATGGGGACCATTTGTCATTTACAGGATTTCAGCATTCTAGCAAATTTTATAATTAGTTTAGTTTAACTAGTTTCATTTGATGTTCAACATTTGAAGTTCAGAAAAACAGCCTGTGAGTTGAATATGAATACTACTCATGATTATTCAACACTAAAACTTGAGTCTCATAAACTATTCAACACTTAAGCTTGAGTCTCATAATAGGATAAGTTAGTAACTTGTTGTCAGAAAAAGTTTGCACGCGCGTGCGCACAACTCAGTGTCAAGATTCACACTATATCATATAGTAACTATGATAGTTACTTTAAATCACCATTGCATAAATTCAATTCATCATTGTTTTGAAAAAAGTCCTTCATCGAAAGATTCAACAAAAGTTACTCACAATTGTCAACAATGGAATTATGGAATAAATTTTTAATTTCTGGCGCCGACTCGGACATTAACCGTCAGTTTGTTGACTGTAACATTCTGGATGCAATTGCCGAAAAGTTTATCCAAAAAAAGTACGACAAGTTATCAAAGATTCTTGAAGAGATGCTCGCAGGGACGGATAAGTGGATCGTTTCTGATGTTCTTCGTCAGATATCTGTGCGGGGACAATAAAAAAAAGCTACAATTTTAGCAGTAATTAACTCTTCACAAATTTATTGTTTTCAGTCACCAAACATTCTTTACGTTGATTAATTCAACTTCAATTACGTTCAGTTACGTTCATCTTTACGTTCAATTAAAATTCAACTTTCAATAAAATTTATATCCAATTGGGACAACACAACACTGTTTAGGCTCACGTAATGCAACTCGTAATTCTTCGTGGTTCAAGAGAAATGCCTTGGACCAAGACTCGGAAGGAGCTAGTAAAATGTTTCTTCGGTCCAATGTTCATACCTGACGAAGTTGATCCTTATAAAGCGCTCAAAGCAACCGAAACTTCATTTTCATTTGAACAGTGCGGCACTCAATCAAACCTACCTCAAACATTGGAAGAGTCAAGACACGTTTCCAGGATAATTAAACGATCAAAATTTATGTCTATAACAGCTGACAACTCCCAACAACTATGGGGACAAGTGCTGAAACTGATCCGACAAAAAAAAAATTCAAATATGCACATTTGTTAAATTAATTCGACAATCCGCATTCAGCCGTAAAAAGACGTATTCTGGGTATAGAAAGAATGACAGAAAATGTCTTACGAGTTTTGGTAATGGAACTATTTTCTAAAAGAGGTTCAACGAAGGATTTTGAGTTTTGCTTGGGCATCGCTTGTAAAACTGGAAACGTAGAAGAAGTGATCAACATTATCCGGAATAGACTACAACTGATTGGCCTCGGACATAATTTAGTACCCTCAATGAGAAATGTCCAACGATCAACTGCAAGCCTTGTAAATCACTTTTTGGCCTTGTGCAAACCACAGAAGTCCTTCTCTGGATTCAGAACGGACTTGGTTGCATGTATACAACTAGCAGTTTTTCTATTGTTTAAAACAGAAAACATCGACAACGTTAAAGTCGATATTTGGGGTGACGGTTGTGAAATTGATGGCACAGAAGTTACGAGAATGGCTTTTAGACTACTTTCTGAAGATATTAGCGCCCAATCTGCTACGAGCGTCTTCTGCTTCGCAGGTACTCCTTTTTCTAAAATCATTTTAAAATCATTTCTTCAACTTGAGACTAAAATGATTTTTTTAGCTTATCGAGGAAAAGACTCAAGGTTTGCGATGGAGTTGAACTTGGGACCGAATGTTGTCGGATGTCAAGAGTCAGGGTGGTTATTCCAGCAAACAAATCAGTTGAAAAATTTGGGAGCAAAATTGACGTACAGTGGAGATACCCCGTTTCTCCATCGACTGATACTGGGCTCCGGAAACGACCTGTCTACCGATTACCCTTCTAAGATGGCACTTTATGTAGAAGACGAACGTTTTCTACCTTCCCTTTGCGACAAAATAACTGGTCGAAGAACGGATGTAAAGATTCCAATTCGCACGAATATTCCCGAAACTTCTCTAGTTTTCCTTAATGACGTGAGATGCATTTGCCCAGATGCCACGCACATGCTCACTCGATGCGTTGAAAGTGACCTGAGGAAAATGGCTCAAAAAAGTATCAACGACAAAAGTCCGTTCGAAATGGAGTTTCTTCACCGCTTTGAACAGAATCTGTCAAGTCGCGATGCCAAGAGACCCGTCTTCCAATTTACAAGAACTGCGAAAAATGCGCAACAAGTTGGAACTGTTGGAGCGGTATCGTTATCTGGAAGTGGTGCCTTAATTGTTATCGCGGACAAAGAGGAGTTGAAGGTATGCTAAATCATTTTACCATTTTAATGTATCCTCATAATTTCATCAAATGTTACAATTTAGGATGCCAAGTTTGGAACAATAACCGACCTATATGATGGAGTGTGGTGCGATGAAATAGTTAGCGGTACCTCAGATAAAACCGTCGCAAATTCCATTGATGTCCTCAAAGTATTGCATCCAAATTTGTTCACGAAAGAGGATCCTAAAGCGAAAGGAAAACTTTCTATAACGACTCTGGATGCAAGCGAGTTTTGAGAAAAAGCTTGAAACGTTGTATTACTATCTTGAGAAGTTCTAAGGAGAGTTTTAACGTAATTGATTTCAATTTTTGGGCGGAAACCTACTATCAAACTTCTTTACTATTATTCGCAGAACACGGACTGACGCCATACAAACTCAAGCTGGTGACTATTCCGCAAATTGTTGAAGGAAATTTCGTGGTGTCCCCGTGGAACCACATTTGCGAAGGTCTAGAAAAATCTAACCATCACGCCAGCAAAGATTTTCATACAAGAACAATGCGTGGAGGCGGAAAAATGTGTAATCATGATCCACTTTTTCTTGAAATTTTTTTCTCTTTTTGCAAGCTCCTTCAACGTACTAAAGCAGAAAAAGAAGTGCCTGACGTTTTAGCGAATCTTACGAGTGTTTTCAACGTGTCATTAGGACAAACTTATCTGGAAATATGCATCGACGCAGTACCGAATCCTCGTATTGCTGTCGGAGAAGTGCGTGCGAAGAATAAGATGTTAACTGGGATGAGATTTTACGTACTGGGCTCGTTTGCTGGAACCCCTGCAGTTGATGGAGGAAACAGACACGTGCCTCGTCTAACAGCCCAACTTATGATGGAAAAGTGGATCAAGGAACATGGGGGTTCTGTTTACCGAAAAGACACAGCAGAGACTCTCTTATATTCACACTCCAAAACCCCGCATTGTTACATAGTTTTGAGGGACGAAACCGATCTTTCAATTGGAACTATGACAACGGAAGAAGTTGATGAATTCTACACGACGCTTAGAAAGGGCCAAACAAAAAAGAAAAAGATTCAAAGTGAAAGTGGAACTTCTGATTGTAACAGTGAAAATGGAGAGCGAAGAAACTCCAAAGGAAAGCGAATAAAATCACAGGCAGCTTTAATTTGTGAGCTTTTTGCTGGAGGCGATTTTCAGTTCCTCAAAGCTCAATTTATTTTTGATACAATCAAATCTGATTGTGTTCTTAATCCTGAAAACTATATTTTACAGCCAGGATCAAGTTTCAGAAAGATAAACGTCAATGATGTCCGCCCATTGTTAATGGATCAATGTGCAGGCAAAAAAAACTGAAGAAAATGTTTCGGCCATTAGTTCACTGCGAAAATTTAGAAAATCCAAATGCGAAGAATCCGCTTTATAACTTTTTCATTTGTTTTTCAATTTTGTTATTATCTTAATTTCCACTAAAACCGTTTTCAAAAGTTGACAGTGACGTGCAATTTAGTTTTGTCCTTCCTAGTTTTGTCCATCAATTAAGATTAATTACATCATATACATATTAATATATATCATACTATGATAGTATAATAGTTATAGTATCAATATTAGTATATATTAGTAATATTAGTATAATATTATAGTATAATAGTATTCATATTAATCATATAATATATTATATACTCAGTCCAGTCTACAGTGGACTTCAAGTCCATGTAAGTTACTTCAAGTATGATATATATATAAATTATATATATATATATATATATATATAAGTTTATGTAATTGCTACATGATGTACTAGTAGTACAGTGCTACTAGTTGGTAACTGTTAAAAAGGCTTTGTCCCGGATTCCGGGCCAGAAAAGAATTCAGTCCTCGGATTTCAGCACACAACTTTTTTGAGATTACACAAAATAAATTATTGCAAAAAAACGGCCTATATCAAAATCAGTAGTTTACAGTAATTTAACACACATGTCCAATGCTTTCTCTGTTACTATAGCAATAAATCCGTTTCTCTGAGAAAGTTTCTCTGAAACACGTGGCAGTGCATTGTTATTCACACACACCGTGCAGCGCAGTCGTTTAATTAGTCACATGAGCTTTCTGCATGAGAAACGGCAGGAATAGTATATAACTTTCTCGTGTCTTTTCTCGTAACTTTCTTGTCGGCAAAAAGTTATTGATAACATTGTTTCAATTATTTTTCATGTATTCGTTTATCGCAGCGAAGATTATAATCCACCTTCAAACTTTCAAAGTTGAATTTAAATTCAACAATTGTTACAAGTTAAATTTCTTATTTTCAGTAAGAAATGCCAAATCGTCAGAGAAGAGAAACTGACAAAACCTGCAATGGTAAGTAATTATAATAATTAAGTGTAAATTAGAATGGTTAAACCTTCATGATGATACATGAACTTCAGTTGAACTACAGTTATGATTGGTCTTAAACAAAATACACTTTGTGTTTTTGAGTGAATTTAAAGTTCATTTGATTGATTTTTTGATTGACAAAAACCTCTAGATTGCATTATAATGAAAAATAAATTATTTAAATACTGAAATATTGACCGTCAAGTGTGACAACCGGGTTATACTAAATTACTGAAACCGTTTCGTGACCGTCACGAATCATTCGTGAATGAATTCGTAATTCACGAATTCGTGACGAATCACTGAAATCAACCATATTAGAACAACCGATATTTACAGGAAAATGGCATGCATGTAACCTGGTAATCAACAAAAATTTTATTGGTTTTTCCAGAAGCCAGTACTGTAATTAAATTACATCATGTTGTTAATCAATAATCATTCACATATTAGAATTTTGCTTCCATCATCCCATGATATATCAGTGATAAACTATAACTTTTTTAGAATGTCGTAAAGTCTTTCACTCTACCGGCACGCTCAACCGCCACAGAAGACTAAACGTTTGCCGAGCTAAGCAGGTCAAACGGGAGAGCATGCTCCGATGCATGTTTGCGGTGTGCCCGCATCTTCTTAGTTCGCGGACATCTATGCAGTTGCTGAACATGCATTGAGTCCCTACTGCTGGAACAAAATCAGGAGCAATCGTGTACGTGGAGTCGAAGCAAATTTTCTGGCGCCAACACGAACAAACTTTGATGAAGTCGTGAGAACATGGAAAGGCTGAAAAAAAGCGTTTTCCCTGGCTGATAGACGTCGAAGCAAGCAGTTTGAAGACGAAGAGTTTCGGTTTGGTAAGGTTTTGTTAGCCCTCAGGCCCTGGGTTGCTTTTGGCCAACTGGTAAAAATAATTTTGCAATAAAAAATAACCGTTATTTTAGTGACTGAAATAAAATAAAATAATAAAATAATCAATTGCAACTGGAATGTTGAACATGATTTTCAATCAATTTTTTTTGTTATGTAAGATTTTGGACTCCAAACTTCGGAAGTCATAGTCAATATAGACAAGTTGTGTTTAGACATGGACGCAGTTGACTCCCAGGTGTTTTACTTGCCCAGTCAACTTTAACAAGCCAAAAAAAATCAACGAGTTCTCCACTGGCAGGAACAGCACAAATGTTGCCAACAACATCCTGTTCAGTGAACCAAGAAAATGCTGAACTTCCACTGGAAGAGGAAGAAGAACCTTCAACGAGTTCTCCACAGGCAGGAACAGCACAAATGTTGCCAACAACATCCTGTTCAGTGAACCAAGAAAATGCTGAACTTCCACTGGAAGAGGAAGAAGAACCTTCAACGAGTTCTACGAAAAGTCCGGGAACTGCACAGGAAAAGCTTCCTCTTGAAGAGGAAGAACTGTTTGAAACAGCTGAAGTTGACTCTGAAGTTGGGCATGTCTTTAAGTTCAACTTGAATCTTCTTGATACAGAAGAACAGCAAAGTTCAACTGCAAACAAGGTAACATTGTTAATCATTAATCTCGAAAAATTCACAAATTTTTTCGAGCTTTTGAGAACGATAAAAAAAATGTAGGCCTGTGAACTGTGAAAAAATGAACTCCATTCTTCATTCAAGAAAAATTATTCTCACTAAACGTGCCAAAATCCAGTACTTTTGAACAAATTTTTTCGAGCTTTTGAGAACGATAAAAAAGTTGTAGGCATTGGCTTGTGATAAAAATTGGCAATGTTTTGTCATTTGACACTGGATTCCGGGCCTCATGGCTAAAGGTTTGAACATGAATTCCGAGATCAATTCCTTGCCTAGTTGACAGCATTCGAAAGTGCCATGGATTCCGGAGAGTTATTCATTAGGCCCGGAATTCATGGCACTTTCGAATGCTGTCAACTATGCAAAAAATTGATCTCGGAATTCATGTTCAAACCTTTAGCCATAAGGCCCGAAATTCATTGTCAAATGACAAAACATTGCCAATTTTTATCACAGGCCAATGCCTACAACTTTTTTATCGTTCTCAAAAGCTCGAAAAAATTTGTTCAAAAAAGTACTACTTTTGTTGTAGTACATCCTGTAGTACAGGATTTTGGCACAGTTAGTGAAAATAATCATTATTTATGATAGAAATAGAAATATGATATTTCTTGAATGAAGAATGGAGTTAATTTTTTTAAATGAAGTCACAACGCTGGTTCTTTGGGTTTTTTCAAATGGGTTTGACTCACCTGGACAAACTACCCACTTACTTCCTTTTTTCAGCAAGCAAAACAGACTAGAGTGGATTCTAAGGCCGCTTCCATCTGGCCTTCTGTAAAGATAGTCTTGCCGAGAGACTCACGCATATTGCATTTGAGGCAACTGGAGAGCTTCACGACTATCCAAGATTTACGAAGAGTGTTATCCTGCGTGAGTTTTTTCGTAAAAAATGAAAACTGTTTCACAGAGAAAAAAATTATGTTCACAGGTAAAAATCGCGAAATCGTTGGTAAGGACAGTTGAAGCGCGACATATCGAAAGTGCCCTTCAGGAAGCAGAGTTTTTGAACTCAGAATATGCTGTTTTTGTTCCTGACGCCTTTCGATTCAAAGGCTTCACGTCAAAGGTGTCACAATCAGTCCTCGACAACCCAAACGTCGTGAAGCTTCTATTGGAAGGTTACAAAAAACCATTAACCCTCCGCTCGTACGACTCGAATTTCAGGGTTAGTACTACTAACGCTTTAGTACGCTTTCTTTTCAAAAGATTTGCCAACAAAGGTTGCCAGTATAAAATTTTTATCATGACCGTCATTCATTCATTCACTGAAAGTTGAGGTTGAAATGTCTCTGGATGATTTTCCAAAATTTTTTCAATTCAATTTCTAATTTCTTACTAAGTTATAGTATTGAACCATTCCATGAACAAACAAGGATAATTGATGGAAAAGAGGTGGATCAGTTGTTCAGAAAAACACCTCCCATGTTTTACAACATTATTGACGCTGATGCCGCACATCAAAAAATCACAAAATTTACACAACCGTCATTCCTATCGAGTACCTCGCTGGGACACATTCATTCAAAAAGTTTGCCCGCAGCATGTCGGCCCAATAAAGAGTCCAACTTTCTTCTCATTTCTCAAGATGGCGCTGTGACAATGTTCCACCAAGATTTTTCCAGCACATCAGTCCTCTATATTCTACTGAAAGGATGTAAGACGTTCTTCTTGATAGCCCCGACGAGCATCAACCAGGATCTCTTCAACCAGTTCCTGCAGCAGTCCCGAAGGAAATTTTTCTTCGGTTCCCATGAAGGCTTGAATATTGGAGGGTGCCAAGCTATCACGCTGAAAGCGCGACAAGGTTTAATCATGCCAGCGAATATGATTCATATGGTGGAGACGACAGGCGTTTCTGTCGCCTATGGAGTTAACTTCATTTTCAAGAATCATCTTCGTCTGGCCGCTGATACCTTCAAGACAGAACGCGTTCAGAAAACAAAGTTCACTGAATGCTACCCTTCTTTCTCGTTCCTTGCGCTTACTCATATTGTGTCTCGAGTACAGTGAGTCGTTTAACATCTTTGAAAGTTTAACATCATGTCTGTGGTTGAAGTTTATCTGTGGTTGAAGTTTATAATAATGTAACCTCAAAATCAATAACTGGAATAATATGACAAAATCTATTTTTTTTTTTGAAATTTTTGAATTTGTTTACAGAGATGGATCCGACGCAAATGTCGATGAGCTCGCGGCAATTTTTGACGTGTTTCAAATTCTGAAAAAACACGACTCATCGTTTGCACAATATGTTTCCCTAGTAAAAGACAACGTACGTACAAATTATGCTCAAGTTGAAATATTGAATATTTTTCACACAATTTTATTCATAACGTTTTGGTAAAACTTCTCTAAGTTTATGACAAAATTAATTTAATATTACTCAGTAATATTACTCATCAAGGCTTGATGTAACTTACATATATATTCAATGTATATCAAGTATATATCAATATATACTATATATAGTATAAAGTTGAATATATTTTTTGATGTCATCCAGTATTGTTTTTCAGGATAAATTACTTGCAACTGGAAACTCTTCGAACCTGGGTAACAACTTCTCTAAAGTTGAACTTTTGGAAAAGCGAATCGAACTCATGATGATGCTGAGGCAACATGATTGTGTCCTAGTCAGTCCAGCCCGAAGTCCAAACAAAAAGTTAAAGGCAAATCCTTCAACCTGACAGCCGTTTATGCCAACCACTGTATATTGCTTAAAAAAATCTTCTGCTCCCTAGCGACCGTATTTAACGTGTTATTTTTCTCTCGATTATTCGAACATGAAACAATAACATTCAATGTGGAGTCCACTTTCTTCCAAATTTGGTGTAAATACGCCTTTTCAACTCCTTCGCGGCGCGCAGTTATCACTGTGAGTGACCGTCAAAGTGACTTTATGATGATAATTTATAACTTACGTCATTGAATGACGTTATGATGATGATTATGATTATACTGTAACTTTTTTTCAGTACTGCTTGTACTGACACTGTCAAAAAAACATAGCTTAAAGCTCTTACTATGAGCCTCATGAGAAACATTTCCAATTGAAGTGTTTGCAAACAATTTGTTTTCTTTTCATTTAATAGAGAGAAAAAATTGATTGCCAATTTTCGGATTTGAAAAAAGTTACATTGTCAAGGTTTGAAGTTTATGAAACTTTAATTGATCACATTCACGCGAAAACACTGAAACTTTGAACTAGTTGAACTAATAAAAATAATGGGGTTTTGACTGTTCTAAGTTGTGTGAAAAAAGAGTGCGGTAGTCTTCTTCACTTGCGTAGTGGCCTGTGCACGTTTGAACGTTGCATCGTAAGTTGAAACTTGTGAATTCACGGTGTTCTGTAATCCTTAAATACTTTATAAGTGTATCATGACCATTGTCTTTTTGTGCGGGCAATACATCCCACCTGCTACCCAACACAGAATCCCAAGATTTGTGGCAGCCTCGAATTCCTTCGGATATGGCTGCACTAAACTTGACCACTTCCTTTTGGGATTCTGTCGAAAAACCCATTATTTGTCTTGTTAGTTTGGTCACGGGTCCAAGATTGAAAGTGATGGAGTTTTTGTCCCTAGCCAGTCCAACAGCACGTTTCAAGGCGGAAAACACCGCAAACGATAAATTGATTGGATGTTCAATTGCATTGAAGTCACACGTTTCATGCTGAAATGTTACAAAATTAGTCACGTGACAAAATCCTGTACTTTTGAATAAAAGTATTTGAGTTTTTGAAAACGATAAAAATTGTAGGCATTAGCCTGTGTTTTCACGTGCCAAAATCCTGTACTTTTGAACAAAAGTATTTCAGTTTTTGAAAACGATAAAAAAAATTGTAGGCATTAGCCTGTGATAAAAATTGGCAATGTTTTGTCATTTGACACTGGATTCGGGGCCTTATGGCTAAACATGAATTCCTAGAAGGTTTGAACATGAATTCCTAGTTCGATTCTCAGTCGTAAGCATTGTAAAATTCCATGGAATCCGGGACGTGACAAATTCGGAATGTTTCAAAAGAAAATTGTAGGCCTTAGCCTGTGATAAAAATTGGCAATGTTTTGTCATTTTCATTTGACACTGGATTCCGGGCCTTATGGCTAAAGGTTTGAACATGAATTCCTAGTTTTATTTCTCAGTCGTAAGCATTGTTAAATTTCATGGAATCGGGGACAATAAAAATTCGGAATGTTTCATTAAAAAAACTTTACCTTGAGGTAGTCTTCACAAGCTAGCTGAACCAAGAGTGCAGGCATCCTTATAGAAATGTCCTCGTTATTTAAGCATGTCAACTGTGCAAAGGCCTTTTTTGTCCTTCCTTCAAACTCCAAGCTGTCTACTCTGCAATTTTCCCCTCCATAGAAAGCAGTTGATCCAACCTGAGAAACAAAGAATTGAATTTTTATACAAAATATTTTGATCGGGCGCTGAGACATATACTCCTAACTTTATGACATCTGAAAAAATCGCGGCACACACTTCCAATGCTTGTAATTATTTTGTTAACAAACCTTGAGGACACCGTTGGAACAAGGGACAAAGGTCAAAGGCACTATGTCTTCTGTGGCTTCGAGAAGTGTCAGCATGTCAATTTCTTTTTCGTCTTTTTTAAGCTCTTTTTGTAGGATTACGTTGATGATCCTGAACCTCACATGGCTCCAAAACTGAAGTAGCCGTGTCACAAAAAGATGTCTGAAACAATTCACGATTTCAAACAGATTATGAATGAAGTTAAAATATGTTTTTCAATTTCAGCTATTCAAAAAAACTTCTTTTGAAGTTGAACTTCTTTCCGAGTGATGTTTTGAAAGATGTTTTTCAAAGCGAATAAGTACCTCAGATGTAAGCGTATCTTCAAAGAGCCCTTGATTTCGAAGTTGATTGTATTTTACAACCAATATGTTAGCCTCTGGTTCTTCTCGGGGGTTTTCATCGTGCTCCGAGTCCAAAATTCTCAATGTACATTCCCGTTTGAAAGGATCGTTGTACAGTACAACCCCTGTCATCAGAATGCATTTGTCAACGCAATCTGTTTCACAAGCAGCACAGAAAAAAAACATCTGTATTGCGAGTTAAGCGTCTTGGGTTGAACAGAAGTGGATCTTTTTTGTTTCTTCTTTTAGCCCTATCTGGCTCTTCAACAACTTTGATTGTCTTGCTTATTTTCCAATGTTTCATCCTCCGATTGTCGCGAAGGTCTTCTGGAATTGTTATCTGTACGGGTGGACCCTTCCATTCAGCCCATTTGACACTCACACCCCAGTTACTAATGAAACCCAGTATTCTAGCGGCTTCCCAAATGTTCGTCACTTCATCAAGAACTTGCACTTCTTCTTTTTCCTTGAACAATGATGGAAGCATCTTGTAGGAGCGATTTTATCTAAATGAATAATATTTAGTACAATCATTGTACTCATGATGAGTAATTGTCATGATGAGTATATTTTTTAACAACCAATTTAAACCTTTATGTTTAACCGCATAAAACGACTATTGAAACGATAATTGAAGTTCAATTGGCGTTCAATTGGTACTCAAATTGGTTGTGATAATATGCCATATTATACTATATTATATTATTGCAGTAATTCAGCAATTAAGAGTCAATTATACACTGTATAATATAATATAGTATAATATGGCATATTATCACAACCAATTTGAGTACCAATTGAACACCAATTGAACTTCAATTATTGAAAAATACTATTATTAGTAAGTTGTTAGTAACACCCTCCGAGGGTGATTCATTCGATTCTGCAATCCTTTCTAGTCACTTCTCATTTCATTCCAAGTTTCGTTAACCTGAACTATGGACTCCGAACTTCCTGCTGTGAATACTGCGCAACTTGAAACTCCTGTTTTCCATAGAGATCATAATGAACCTCCATCTAGTCAACAGTCTGTTACTAACAGATGTAGTACATCTCGGAGTTTCGACCAAAATTTTGCACAGCTACCATCTGTGGAAGTTCCTTTAGGAACCCCCATCCGATTCGGCCCTATGCCCTATGCTGAACCTTGTACAATTATTACAGATGTTAATCATAATGACAATACTTACCACACATTGGAGACTCCGCAGCAAGTGTCTTCTCGAAGTGAAGGGTATTCAAACTTCATTAGCCCAATGCCAGTGGTGTACCCACACTTCGATCCCGCGTTTTTTCATAGAAATCAAATTGCCAGCCAGCCCACTGATCATCATGATGATTACACTGCCAATGGAACAGAACTCAGTCGTTTTTTTTCTCAACCTTCAGAATCAACTCCTTCAAACCAGCATTCATCAACTTTGTCATGGGAAATTTCAAGTACAGAGCCTCCGACTGAGTCTTCATCTGAGAATATGGCAAAACGAGTTATTCCAACGAACAATGACTCGCAAACCGAGGTAAGATTCCTTTTGTTTTGAAACAAAAAGCATTTTTGCTGCTCAAACCGTGAAGAGTTGGAAACTTTCAGCTAATGTTTTTGTTCACTTTTGTAGTTCAACTAAAAGTTTTTGTTTTGAGTTTAGATAGCTGCAAAACTTGCACGCGTTCAAGAACAACTTGAAGCTGCTTCGTCCAAAGACGACCAAAATGAACATTGCGAGAGGCAAGAAATCGAAACACTTGTTAAAGAGCACTTGGATGTTTTCCAAGAATCGGGTTTTTTAACCCATAAACAACGTGTTTCGTTATTTCAACTTGTGACAGCCTTCTTATACTGTTATGTCGTGCCATCAATGCTAGAAAAAACCATAAGCTGCATGTCTGTTCATGCAGTTGCACAAGCGTTTGTGGCATTGTTAGATGAGGACGATACTTGTATAACGGTTTCAATTGAACCAAGTGAAAGTGAGTCATCTTGAATTTCTTCCGTATAACTTTTTTTCAAAATTGTGAAACTGTTTGTTTAGTGTCTACTGAACGTTCGAATCACATTTTGCCGCGATGGCTCGTACAGGGTTTGAAACTTTATCACACTGAAGTTCGACCACATTTCTTACCTCAGAGTGTCCCGGAAGAAAAGATTTCTTTCACCCGATCTTTCCCTGAGCAACCAATCCAAGTCAAAACAGAACTTTTTTTTGTGAACTCCAGTGGAAACACCAAGTTTCGTGTGAATAGAATTGCCGCCACAGTTTCTGACATGGTACGTTTCAACTTTTAACTTATAAATCTGTGGAAGTTGAACTTCCTAATATGATTTGAACACAACGGGGAATATTCGTCCTAGAAGGATCTGTTTAGATTTCTGCTCAAATAGAGCCTGCTAAGCGACCCAAGACATTGCTCGATCGTCAAGTGGCAAAATTCATGCCTTTGTCAAAAGATCCTGCATTTCAACTGGTGAAACACAAAACGCAGGAAATTCACAAGGTACTACTTTGATTTTCCAAGAATTTTTTTAATTTAAAAAACGTTTCGACTCGGAAACTTTCGGAAAGTTTCGACTGTTTCAGCTGATTTGTACTTCACAGTTTTTTTATACAGTATCACAATTTATCAATTGGATGTATGAAACAATACGCTCACGTTTTTCCACATTGTCAATAACACCTACAAAGATGTTGAAAAAGCTGTGCGATGTAGACAAGATCAACAAAGATACATTAGACAGACAATTAGAGCACAAGCTTTTGTGAAACAGTATCCAAACTTTGTTGTATCGGAGACGCGCGTGTCGGGTTTTTTCCAGCGAAACAAATGGGAAACTCATCACGACCTAAAGAAAGTCATGTCCCAAATCGCCATGCTGCAGAAAGAGAAAAGCAAGCGACAACAAAAGCCGCTTTCTGATTCCAGCGGCATTAGTTATAAAGGCACTGGAAACTTTCTTTCATTGGAAGCACAAACGCTTCTGGCCCACAGATGTGATACGCAAGAACGGGTTGGCATTTGTGATGTTGTTTTCCCTACCTTCGGAAGAGGTTATCTTGCGTTTCTTGAAAACGTTGACGACAAGTTTCCAAAACTTTCAAAAGTTTCTTTTTCAAAAAAATTTCTTTTTTGATTCAAACGTTATAGTTTAAAGTTTTCTCAAGTATCTTGAGTCGATTCGCACTAACTTAGAGCATTTCAAGTTAAAGAATAATTTCAATTCCGTTACAACTTTAATCATGTGATGAAACTTGAGCGGCCCTTAAAAATTCTTCAAAATATTCAAAAGCTAAGCATAAAACGGACCAAAGTTTTGTTTTATTAAGATTTCTTACATGAATTGACCTCTGCTATTTGTTGCAGACTGTTATTACATTTTTAGCCAATAACATTGAGAGGGAAGATGATTTTACATTGCTTTTAACTATTTGATTTTTGGGTTCGAGTCCATCCAATTTGAATAAGGAGGAAAAAGCCACAGGAGCAACACCTTCTTTTCAAAATTTTCATATAGCATGTATTGAAGATTGAACAGCTTGAAAATTGAATAAACGTTGTTTTCGCATGTTAAAATATGAAACATATTTCAAGTTTTGTGTTTTGTAGTAATTTGAATGGAGGGATAGCTTGGGTATCAAATATTTTTTCTTTACATGAAGTCTGCAGGAGCAGTTAAAACCTGAATATTTAGAAAAAATGAGTAGCTGAATGATTTCCGTTCTCTTTAGTTTTGTGTTTAGGGTACCCTGCCCCGATGGTTAACGGAGATAGAGTTACCTCATGCAGGGTAATTGTTGAACTTGGCATTTTTGTTCAAATTGAGGACTTTTTATAGTTCTTCTGCAAAAAAAAAACAGTAGAAACTAGAATAATCGAAGATATCACAAAACTGGCAGCTAGCTGAACGTTTATATTTGACTCATATTTATTTCAATTTGAATTGTGTTAACGCAAAAGATCAAATAGTGGATTGTAATTTGTTTTCATTTTGCGTATCAAAAACAAAAATTGATTTAGTGCGCAAAAATTGCACACGGCATTTGAGCCTCACGAGTTGAGTTCATAATGAAACAAAGCGATGAATGTTTTTTTAAAAAGAAGACTGCCATTGCTGGTTTAGAGCTTAACGTTTAACTAAATAGTGAAATTCAGTGCTGAAATAGCACTGACTGAGAGCGTGAATTTTTGAACAACCTAGCGTTTAATTATCATTTTTTAAGCTAATTTAACGCTAAGTTCATTTTTTATCGAGCGCATAATCTTCAAAAAGTTGTCGCTAAATTATCCTTGTTCATAAAAAATTGTCACTCGTTGATCTAAAAAATAATACGGAATCACCCTTAAAAGTAATTAAATCTAGCTTAGCATTTTTCATCAGCGGTTAATACTGAGAACTCAATCAGGGCATGTCGTGCCATCTCGGCTGTTCAAGTGGGGCACGCTACACTATCATAAAGGCTATTGTTTTAATTGTTAATAGAGGATTGGAAAGGACTTACAATTTGGTTTTTACCTTTAGATCATAATGCTTTTTCAATTTAACATATGAATCTCCTCTCAAATGAACTGCTAATTTAAACTTTTTCCTTTTAAGCAACTTCTAATTTGTTGAAATTTAAACTGATTGTTTGTAGTTTTTCATTTTAAAAACCTTGAAAAAAAATGGTTAGGTGAGGAACTTAAAAATTAAGGCCAATTCGGGCCAATAACAGGCTCTAAAAATTCCTTCAAATTCTACAGTTTTCGAGCTTTCAATTTGCTGGTGCTACAGCTGCGGTGTAACGGGCATTTAACAGGCTAAATGTAACTTGATGCGAGTATTTTTTTAATGCGAGTTTTTTACGTTGAAAAATTTTCTATTAAATTGAATTTTTGATCTTGAGTCGATCCACATATTTTTATTGCATTCAGGTTTAAAAGATAATTTCGATTCTCTGAGATTTTTAATGAAATGCAGAAG
Organism: Symsagittifera roscoffensis; assembly: GCF_963678635.1. Classification (NCBI taxonomy): domain Eukaryota; kingdom Metazoa; phylum Xenacoelomorpha; order Acoela; family Convolutidae; genus Symsagittifera; species Symsagittifera roscoffensis. Next base: position 28,091,371 of record NC_087062.1, on the reverse strand, counting down.
TTTAAATTGTTCGTAACAAATGTTATGAGTTTATCTATATGACATGGTTGAAACAAATTAGTTCATGAGTAGTCTGGAGGAATATTTAAAAACTGAATATTTACCAGAAAAAAGAATTGCTGAGTGATTTCAGTTCTTTTTAGTTCTGTTTTTAAAATACCCAGCCTTGATGATTAATATTAAGAAGGGATAGATTTACCTCATCCAAGAAAAATGTTGAATTTGGATTCATGTTTAAATTGGAGATTTTTTGTCTCTTCTCAAAAAAAAATCAAGTGACCGCTTTGACTTTCTCCAGGAATTTAGGAATGTCCATTTTTACGTAGAAACTCAGAATAGTTGAAGAGAACAATAAGATGGCAAATATTGGAACTATTTTATCGGATTTTTAGGTATTTCCAATTGAATTGTTTCAAGGCAAAAGATCAAATAGTATATTGTTTTTTATTTTCCCTCAACACATCAAAAACAGAATCAGGGAGTAAATCATAAAGTTGTAATGAAATCATGTTTAGCAATTTTTCATAAGTGACATTACTGGGAACTCAATCCGGGCTTGGTGTGCCATCTCGGTTTGGTCTAGTGAATGTTGCCCTTTAATATAGTATTGAAAATTATACAATAAAAAAGCCCTTGTTTTAATTTTTTGTATGGCATTCGAATGGAATTTTTTCTTTAATAATTTTAGTTTTCAATCAGAACGTTTTTTGATCAGAACCAAATTTCTAATTTTTTAAGTTCTAAACTGCTTTTTGTTATTCCTTCAGTTTTTTAGAACTTCAGAAAAGGCGAAAACTATTTGTAAAACTTAACGGATAATTGAGTAACTTAAAACAATCGCATCAACAACCGGCTTCAAAAAATGATCGAAAGTCTACTTTATGCTGGCAAGCTTGCAACCTTTTGGTGCGGCATAGGGTTGAGCAAGTTTTGAGTTGCAATTCAAAGCAATTTGTCTATTATTCCGAGTTGTTTTCTATAGAAATGTGTCGGATTAAATAATTCTAATGTTTCAAATGGAGTCGATTTGGACGTTTTGAAGCCTTCCCAGTTAATAGTTTAAATGATTTACGTACGCATTTAAGCCAAATGCTGAAGTTTGAATTGTTTGTACGAAAAAATTTTGACTTTATCCATGTTACTTATTCAAAGGTTAGTTCGCCAGCGAAAAAAAAAACTGAAAAAATAAACCTGAACAGTTTAACCACTGCATAAGTTTTATTTTTGCATCTAAAAAATGGAAAAATAAAATTTCGAACCGTTTCAGACTTGTTTTTAAGGCAGCATTTCATTTATCTTTCAATGGGTCTGGAGGAATAGATGTAACCTGACTATTCAACAAAAAAATAACTGAGACCCTGATTACAATCTTTTCTCTGTAGCTAATTAGTTAGGATAATGATCAAAAACATCTTTTGATTGCTTCGACTTTGCCCAAAAAATAGGAATGTCAGTTATTTTGTAGAAACACAGAAAAACCAAAGATGTCAAAGAGCTGGCAACTCTCTGAACGTTTCTGCTTGACTCATGTGTATTTCAATTTGCGACTTTTCGAACCGACAGATCAAATAGTAGTGTGTACTTTGTTTTCAATTAACACATCAAAAACAGTGATTGACATTGTGCGCAAAAATTACCCAATCATCAGGCATTTGAGCCTCCAGAGTTGAGGTTTTGAAATTTAGCCATGATTTTTGAAAAAATTTTAGTCGTCCTTGTTCGCGCTTAAATTAATCTTAAATTAATGACGTCATTATAGCGCGAAAGTGAAAAAGCTAAAATTAGATTTTCTTAGACAAAAGGCCTTAAAAATTACTGGTTTGTCCGATTAAGGTCAGTTTGCCATCAAAAAGTTTATAGAATTTTGAGATTGTTGGAAACCCTATTGCTTAAAATGTTAACCGAAAAAATGTTTAACCGATATTACTTATTCTTTATATTATCTGTTGAATTGCCGATAAATTACAGATATTGAAGCAGGTTTTTGTAGGTCTTACAGGATACACGAGAGTGCGGCACATTTTGGTCCACCGACCCGGACAGTATTCCGGACAGTATTCCGGACAGTATTCCGGACGATATTCCAGAGGACAATATTTCGGACAGTATTCCGGACAGTATTCCGGACAGGATTCCGGACGATATTCCAGAGGACAATATTTCGGACAGTATTCTAGACGTTAGATATTCCGGACAGTACGAACCAATTGGCCGAAAGTTGCCCAAACGCTCCAATTGGCCGAAAGTGTGCAATAAACCGAAAATTGCCCAAACGCTCCAATTGGCCGAAACTGTGCGATAAGCCGAAAGTTGCCCAAACGACCCAATTGGCCGAAAGTGTGCAATAAGCCGAAAGTTGCCCAAACGACCCAATTGGCCGAAAGTGTGCAATATGCCGAAAGTTGCCCAAACGCTCCAATTGGCCGAAAGTGTGCGATAAGCCGAAAGTTGCCCAAACGACCCAATTGGTCGAAAGTGTGCGATGAGCCGAAAGTTGCCCAAACGACCCGATTGACCGAAACGACCCGATTGGCCGAAACTACCCGATTGGCCGAAGCGACCCGATTGGCCGAAACGACCCAGTTAGCCGAAACGTCCCAGTTAGAAGGGGAGGCCTTTTCAGGTATCCTGATTGTGGATTGGACATCCATTTTTTTTCTCAGCACCCCAATTTTGGATTCTACCTGTGAACGCCTCTACAAAACTTGTAAGACTAAAAAACCAAAACTTTATCCATTTGTGCTAACTTGCTGATTTAATGCTTTCAATTCTGATACGAGGTTTTTTGATGGCAAAATCGTAACCCCCAATCTTCTGTCGTGAAACGTAATTGGTCACGCCCTGACATAATTGATTTTAACAATTGGTTAAAAGATAAAGCAGAAGCTCATGAGCAAATGAAAAATATGCCTGGAAATCCGTTTAGCGGACAGTCTGCCGTTATTAATCAGCCCAATGTGCCACTAATGTCCCAGTGGACACCCGCAGTCGCCCAGTGTATCGCTGGGGTAACAAGTGATGGTAACACAAACCCATCAGTTGGTATTTTTTCATCCGTAACGCCAATATCCCAGCAACAATTCCCGCACGTATCAAGTAGTGGTACCGTTTAATATGGGTTTCCCAATCACGACGCATCAGCTGAAAACACTTACATATATCAGCAGCAACCTTTTGCAGCTGATCCTAGCAACACATTGCCGTCGTTGCAACCAGCTCCCAAACCGCAAGCCGTGACACTGAATGACTTAGTCCAAGCTCTGTCAGTCTCAAAGAAGGATCCCCTTCCAGAATGGAAGCTGGCCCAGTACGATGGCAACCCGCTCCAATGGCACGAATGGTTTGGCCAATTTTGCAGTACTGTAGACGCAGCGTCCCTAAGCGATGATCTGAAGTTAACTTATTTAAAAACATTAGTCACGGGAAAAGCTAAGTCAGCCATAGCAGAGTTCGCATACAGTGGAAGAATGTATAAGGATGCTCTGAAAACTCTGGAAAGAAAGTTTGGCCAGCCACAAAACGTAATTACGGCCCACCTTGATAAGTTGTCCAGTTTCCCGCAGCTTCGAATGCACAACTCTGAGAACATCATTAGCTTCTCGATGACCATTTCAAGTCTAGTGGCTGTCTTTAGATCTCTTGATTATGAAGAAGATTTGAAAAGCGTCTCTTTGTTAAATCAAGCTCTTTCAAAAATTCCACCAAACATGAGAGAATCGTGGTCACTTTTTGTCGTGAAACGTAATTGGTCACGCCCTAACCTAATTGACTTTACTAATTGGTTAAAAGATAAAGCAGAAGCTCATGAGCAAATGAAAAATATGCCTGGAAAGCCCAAAGTCGAAGAGCCATCCAAAACTAAAGCTGTAATGAGAGTTTTTGCCTCGACAAGTACAGTTGAGAAAAAGTTTGAATATCCTTCTTGTATCCTCTGCAAAGAGAAACATGCCTTGTGGAAGTGCTCTGTGTTTAAGGAGTAAACTCCAACACAACGTGCGAAATTCTCTGCGGAAAACAAATTGTGCTTCTCCTGCTTTAAGGGAACCACGCATTCCGGCACTGTCCCAGAGCAAAAAAATGCACCAAACCAGGTTGCACTAGCACCCATAGTTTACTTCTCCATGGGGCTGAACGTGTTTTTCCTAGTCGAAATCCGGACAAAAATGATATCCATTCAAGACCCAACGCTGGTCAAACAAGATCTAATGCAGAGCCGGATAAAGCGAGCACAAACGCTGATCGAAAATCATTCAGCAAGAATATACCAAACGCAAGTTCGAATCATGCAGACATTAATCTCGTTCCGTTGGATGTAAGTTGCGCAATCTCGAACGACCAATCATCAATCATAACATCGAAAGGGTTACTGCCCATAATCAAACTCCAAGTTTCCACCGATTTCCAGAGTGCTGATTGTTTAACATTATGTGACTCAGCATCTAGTCATTCCTGGATATCGGCTAAATTAGTCAATTGTCTGAATCTCTCAGGAAGAGATATGGATCTCACAGTACATGGTATTAACATAACGACTGTTGTTAAAACGAAACAAGTTCAGATGAAGGTATCTTCTAACTTCGATGGATTCGAACACATATTCGAATTAACCGCATTTGTCAAGGATGAACTTAAAGTCGGTACCGATACCGTCAACATCCCTGCATTACAGAGTAAATATTCGTACCTTGCTCCAATCAAACCAATTGTGTATAGCTACGCCGATGTAGAATTAATAATTGGTCAAGACTCCTTCCATGCTATTTGGCCTGAGGAGTATTTCAAGAGTGAGGCCGATCCAAACACTTCGCCCGTCGCGGTTCGCCTTCCAATAGGCTGGGTCTTGAGCGGCCCAATGCCGACATCTACTGGTTTCCTTTCTACTTGTTTCAAGTGCAATACGGATGATACCGAACTAGCTTGTGAAATCAAACGCTGGTATGAAATAGAGTCATACGGAGCCTACAAACAGGTCGATTCCCGTTCAGCCGAGGACAAAAGGGCGGCTAAAATACTTGATTCCTCCACCGTCCATGATGGATCAAGATGCGCTGTAGGTATGCTTTGGGCAGAAGAATCTATCAAGTTACCAGACATTTACTATTCCTCTTTGGTTCAGTTGAAATCGTTCGAAAAACGTTTAGCGAAAGATCCTCACTTAAGGGATCAATACTCAAAAACTATCGAAGATGATTTGAGTAAAGGATGCGTGATTCAATTTCCTCCCCATAATTTTTCGAACCGCAGCATACGCGAGTGGTATCTTCCTCACCATCCCGTGGTGAACCCAAACAAACCTGGTAAAGTGAGGCGGTTAACGGAGCGTCTAAATTCCACGGTACGTCATTGAACAAATCGTTGCTAGTAGGACCCGACCTACTGCAAAACCTTGTGTTTGTTCTCCTCCGTTTTCGTCAACATCATTTTGCCGTATCGGCTGACATTGAAGGGATGTTCCTACAAGTCGGCGTCCTTCCAGAGGACCAACCATCTCTTCGTTTTCTGTGGCGGGAGGACCTCACGCCGATGTGGTTGTACACCAGTACACCAGATATATCTTTGGAGTGAAAGATTCGCCAACGTGTGCAAATTATGCATTGCAATGGACTGCAATGGATAATCAGGCGATGTTCCCTGACGCAAAGTCCGCAGTTCTAGAAAAATTTTATATGGACGACTACCTAGACTCCTTTGAGGACCCTGATGTTGCATTTAAAATGAGTCAAGAGTTGTTTACTCTGTTAGCTCTAGGTGGTTTTAAATTAACTAAGTTCATAAGTAACGTAACTAAAATTAATAAAGAGTTAAACCCGCCCCAAAGCGCGCCGCAACAGGAAAGAAAAAATATTGTAACTTGTGGGGATAATTCTTCTCATGTTCTTGGTCTGAAGTGGGACCATATCGACGACACTTTGGTCGTAAGCCGTGGTGTCAACCGTGAACTTAAAAATTCGATAACACAGCGAACAGCGTTAAGTTTTGTTTCTTCCCGTTTTCGACCCCATAGGTCTCGTAGCGCCCTATACCGTAAGAGCGCGATTATTGTTGAAAGAAATCTGGCGCATTCATGGCCAACAATGGGATGATGAGCTACCCGTTGATATCAAGACAAAATTTCTTGCCTGGCACTCTGGTTTGCCATCTCTAGGGAAAATGAGTATAAAGCGCAGCTACTTCTCCGCACCAGTCGATTGGGTTGAGTTACACATGTTCGGTGACAGCTCAGAAGATGTTTTTTGTGCTGTAGCTTTTCTTCGCGTCCGTGTGAAAACTTCACTCGAAACACAAGTTGCCTTTGTCTTTGGAAAAGCAAGAGTGGCGCCCATGAAAGCGCTTTCCATCCCAAAGCTTGAACTGCAGGCCGCGTTACTCGCTACCCGCTTGAAGGAAGATGTCCTCAAAGCTCTAACCATTCCTGTGTCAAACACGTTCATGTGGACTGACAGCACCACTGTGCTCCAGTGATTAAACTCAGGTAGTAAGCAACCCACGTTCGTGGCAAACCGGATTGGAGAGATTCTGGAAAGTACGACCGTAGACCAGTGGTTTCACGTCTTAAGTGGAGACAACCCTGCTGATACGGGAACCAGAGGAATCTCAGCGGAGTCCTTAAAAACTAGCAGCTGGGTGAACGGGCCAAGTCTGCTAAAAAGTGGCGAGTGGCCTTTCAAGCCAAGCATAGAAATACTTAAGAAAATCCGCCTGGCTGGTCCGGCTTGTGACCTTAATGAAGGTTTACAGCAGGCCTCTAATTTTTCAAACGTTGCACAAAAACAAAAACAACCCATTTTTTTGCATGGGAAGAATTCAGTTCGTTTCGTAAACTCCAGCGAGTGGTTGCCTTCTTGCTCAGACTTAGTCCGAAACACCGGCACTACCGCACTAAAGTCAAGGAAATAACCGATCCGGTTGAATTAGAAACCGCGAAACAACGACTTTTGTTGATTTCCCAAAAGGAATCTTTTGAAGCGGAATATTTACTCCTGTCCTGCGACAAAACCGTTAAAAAGTCTAGTCGTATCGCACAATATGCACCGTTTATGGGTCCTGCATTCCTCATTCGTTCAACCGGCGAATTTGCCGCCTAGTTGAAACTGAATATGACACAAAACACCCCATAATCCTTGATGGAAGGCATACTCTGGTTAAATTGTTCGTAAGTGATATTCATTATCGCTATCAGCACCAGTTCTTAGACTACCTGCGAGCTTTAATTCACTTAGAGTTCGCAATCTTGAACCTTCGCTCTTTATTAAAGTCCATTGAAGTCCACTGCCTTATATGTAGGAAGCGCAAAGCCAAAACTGTCACACCTATGATGGCAGAGCTTCCAGTTGAAAGGCTTGGTTACCGCCAGCCTCCCTTCACAAACTGTGGTGTTGATTACTTTGGACCCTTTTACGTCTCAATCAGGAGGAGTTCTGAAAAACGATGGTGCTTCCTTTTTACATGTATGACCACCAGAGCTGTACATATTGAGATGTTCTCATCCATGGACACGAGTTCGTGTGTAATGGGAATCGAAAAATTCATTGCCCGTCGCGGCACTCCATCAGTCATTTGGTCTGATAACGGCACCAATTTTGTGGGAGCCGAGAAAGAACTCTTAAATTGTATTCAGTCGTGGAACGGACAAGTACCCCTAGAGCTGGCGAAAAAGGGTATTAAGTGGAAATTTAACCCCCCCGCAGCCCCGCATCACGGTGGTTCTTGGGAACGTCTCGTTCAGTGTTGTAAAAGGGTATTCTACGCAATAATAGGAAGTAAAAAGCTAACTCCCGAAGTCCTTGAAACAATTTTCTGTCTTGTAGAACAATCACTGAACGCTCGACCTATAACATCAGTAAGTGCAAGTCCGGATGGTTTCGAGGTGTTAACTCCTAATCATTTTTTGTTAGGCCGAAATGGTACTAGCTTCCCTTCTCTCTCTTTCCAGGAGCACTTCGACCATCGAAAGCAATATATCCGAGCGCAAAGCTACGCCAACGCAATTTGGAGTCGTTGGCTGCGAGATTATGTGCCAGCGCTGAATAAACGAAGTAAGTGGCACTCCGATAGTGACGTTATTTAAAAAACAGGGGATTTAGTGTGGATTGTTGGAGTGGCTCGTATAAAAACCCTTAATTACGGAAAAGACAACATAGCCCGATCCGCCGTAGTTACCACCCGCTCCGGGGAGCTAACTCGACCGGCCGTAAAACTTGCACCCGTTTTCGCTCCTTTGGGCGCGGAAGATGTTCGCACTTAAATTAATTTTAAATTAATGACGTCATTATAGCGCGAAAGTGAAAAAGCTAAAATTAGATTTTCTTAGACAAAAGGCCTTGAAATTTACTGGTTTGTCCGATTAAGGTCAGTTTGCCATCAAAATGTTTATAGAAATTGAGATTGTTGGAAACCGTATTGCTAAAAATGTTAACCGAAAAAATGTTTAACCGATATTACTTATTCTTTATATTATCTGTTGAATTGCCGATAATTTACAGATATTGAAGCAGGTTTTTGTAGGTCTTACAGGATACACGAGAGTGTGGCACAGTCCTTGCTAGTTTAGCGCTTAAGTTTTTTGTTTCAGAGAGTGAAAACTAAGAGCTAACCAATGAGGTAAGCACTGATTCAGAGCGCGAAAATCAAGAAACCTAGCGCTGAATTAGCAATTAATTTGCTCACCTAGCAATAAAGGCACTCTATTTTCCTTTGCTACGTCATCAATATGTTTCCTTTATTTTTCTAGAAAATAACTAGAAATCACCCATTGTTGTGTTATTAAACTTGATTTAGCAGTATTTTTCATTTTTAGTGAGAACTCAACTCGGGCTTGGTGAGACATATTGGCTGCTCAAGTGACGTTCTATTTGTATTAATGGAAATGAAACCTTACTATAAAGGCTATTTAATTGATAGTTTACAGAGGATTCGACAAGACTTTCCTTTTTAAATTTTGTTCCTTCCCTAAGATCATAATTCTCTTATATTTTAACATTTGAAAGTGTTTTTCATTGTTTTACTAAGTTCAATTTTTTTTAAATCGAATCCAAATCACAATTTTTCTAAGTAAACAACACTTTTTCATTTTGTTCTTCGAGAAAAACAAAAGATTGTTGGTAAAGCATAAAATCTGAACAGGGAACCTATAAATTAGGGCCACTTGAAGGTCAAAAACGGCTCTAAAAAATGATCGAAGCCTATTTTTTGCAGGCAAGTTTGCATCTTGTTGGCGTGACAGCGGCGGTGCGCGTATTCAAATTGTTTGCATGAAATTGTTTTGAGCTAATGTATGTGACTTGTTGATAAAAAAACTCCAAAAATTTTAGTCGTCCTTGCTAGTTTAGCGCGAAGCTTTTTTGATTCAGAGAGTGAAAGTTTAGAACTAAGCACTGAGGTAAATACCGATTGAGAGTAGGAAAACTCAACAAACTTAGGGTTGAAAAAGCAATTAATTTGCTCAAAAACCAATAAACACACTCTATTATCCGTCGCTACGTCATCATTATGTTAATGTTAATTTTACTTGTTCTTTTAAAATTAGTCACATGTTCAAGTGAAAAAAAAACCCGGAATCACCCATAGTTGTGTTATTAAACTTGATTTAGCAGTATTTTTTATTTTTAGTGAGAACTCAACTCGGACTTGGTGAGACAAATCGGCTGCTTAAGTGACGTTCTCATTGTTTTATTGGAATTGAAACCTTATTTCAAAAGCAATTTATTTGATGATTTGCAGAGGATTCGACAAGACTTTCCTATTTAAATTTTGTTCCTTCTCTAAGATCATAAATTTTTTTTATTTTAATATTTGAAACTGTTTTTCATTGTCTTATTAAGTTCAATATTTTCAAATCAAATCCAAATCAAAATTTTTCTAAGTAAAACAACAATTTTTCATTTTGTTCTTTGGCAAAAAGCAAAGATTGTTGGTAAAGCTTAATATCTGATCAGGGAACTTAAACATAAGGGCCACTTGAAGGTCAAAAACGGCTCTAAAAATGTATCAAAGCCTATTTTTTGCCGGCAATTTTGCATCTTGTTGGTGTGACAGCGGCGGTGCGCATATTTAAATTGTTTGCATGAAAGTGTTTTGAGCTAATGCATGTGACTTGTTGATAACTGATAGTCCGTGAGCAAAAATAAGTTAGGAAATTTAGCAAAAGTTCTCGACTTCGCTCAAAAATAGTAAAATCAGTTATTTCGTAAAAACACAGAATAACCAAAGATGTCATTAAGCTGGCAACTCTCTGAAGGTTTCTGCTTGACTCATGTGTATTTCAATTTGAGACTTTTCAAACCGACAGATCAAATAGTGGTGTGTACTTTGTTTTCAATTAACACATCAAAAACAGTACTGATCTTGTGCGCAAAAATTACCCAATCATCAGGCATTTGAGCCTCCAGAGTTGAGTTTTTGAAATTTAACCATGATTTGTGAAAAAATTTTAATCTTCCTGGCTAGTTTAGCGCATAAGTTTTTTGTTTCAGAGAGTGAAAACTCAGAGCTAACCAATGAGGTAAGCACTGATTCAGAGCTTGAAAACTCGAAAAACCTAGCGCTGAATTAGCAATTATTTTGCTCGCTTAGCAATAAACACACTCTATTTTCCTTTGCTACGTCATCAATATGTTCCCTTTAATTTTCCTTGTTCTTTTTTGAAAAAATTCACATCTAGAAAATAACCAGAAATCACCCATAGTTGTGTTACTAAACTTGATTTAGCAGTATTTTTCATTTTCAGTGAGAACTCAACTCGGGCTTGGTGAGACATATTGGCTGCTCAAGTGACGTTCTAAGTGTATTACTGGAAATGAAACCTTATTTCAAAAGCTATTTATTTGATGGTTTGCAGAAGATTCGACAAAACTTTCCTATTTATATTTTTGTTCCTTCTCTAAGATCATATTTCTCTTTTATTTTAACATTTGAAACTGTTTTTCATTGTTTTACTGAGTTCAATTTTTTCAAATCAAATCCAAATCACAATTTTTCTAAGTAAAACAACAATTTTTCTTTTTGTTTTTTGAGAAAAAGCAAAGATTAGTGGTAAAGCTTAATATCTGATCAGGGAACTTAAACATAAGGGCCACTTGAAGGTCAAAAACGGCTCTAAAAATGTATCGAAGCCTATTTTTTGCAGGCAAGTTTGCATCTTGTTGGCTTGACAGCGGCGGTCCGCTTATTCAAATTGTTTTGCATGAAATTGTTCTGAGCTAAAGCATGTGACTTGTTGATAAAAAAAACTCCAAAAACTTTAGTCGTCCTTGCTAGTTTAGCGCAAAGCTTTTTTGATTCAGAGAGTGAAAGTTCAGAAATAAGCATTGAGGTAAATACCGATTCAGAGCAAGAAAACTCAACAAACTTAGGGTTGAAAAAGCAATTAACTCGCTCAAAAACCAATAAATACACTCTATTATCCGTCGCTACGTCATCAATATTTTAATGTTAATTTTACTTGTTCTTTTAAAATTAGTCACATGTTCAACTACAAAATAACCCGGAATCACCCATAGTTGTGTTAATAAATTTGATTTAGCAATGTTTTTCATTTTTAGTGAGAACTCAGCTCGGGCTTGGTGAGACATATCGGCTGCTTAAGTGACTTTCTCATTGTATTATTGGAAAAGAAACCTTATTTCAAAAGCTATTTATTTGATGGTTTGCAGAGGATTCGACAAGACTTTCCTCATTAAGTTTTTTGCCTTCTCTAAGATCATAATTCTCTTTTATTTTAACATTTGAAACTGTTTTTCATTGTTTTACTAAGTTCAATTTTTTCAAATCAAATCCAAATCACAATTTTTCTAAGTACAACAACAATTTTTCATTTTGTTTTTTAAGAAAAAGCAAAGATTTTTGGTAAATCTTAATATCTGATCAGGGAACTTACACATAAGGGCCACTTGAAGGTCAAAAACGGCTCTAAAAAATGTATTAAAGCCTATTTTTTGCCGGCAATTTTGCATCTTGTTGGTGTGACAGCGGCGGTGCGCATATTTAAATTGTTTGCATGAAACTGTTTTGAGCTAATGCATGTGACTTGTTGATAACTGATAGTCCGTGAGCAAAATTAAGTTGGAAAATTTAGCAAAAGTTCTCGACTTTGCTCAAAAATTGTAATATCAGTTATTTTGTAAAAACACAGAATAACCAAAGATGTCACTAAGCTGGCAACTCTCTAAACGTTTCCGCTTGACTCATGTGTATTTCAATTTGAGACTTATCAAACCGACAGATCAAATAGTGGTGTGTATTTTGTTTTCAATTCACACATCAAAAACAGTAACTGATCTTGTGCGCAAAAAATATCCAATCATCAGGCATTTGAGCCTCCAGAGTTGAGTTTTTGAAATGTAGCCATGATTTGTGAAAAAATTTTAATCTTCCTTGCTAGTTTAGCGCATAAGTTTTTTGTTTCAGAGAGTGAAAACTGAGAGCTAACCAATGATGTAAGCACTGATTCAAAGCTTGAAAACTCAAAAAACCTAGCGCTGAATTAGCAATTATTTTGCACGCTTAGCAATAAACACACTCTTTTTTCCTTTGCTACGTCATCAATATGTTCCCTTTAATTTTCTTTGTTCCTTTGAAAAAATTCACATCTAGAAAATAACCAGAAATCACCCATAGTTGTGTTATTAAACTTGATTTAGCAGTATTTTTGATTTTCAGTGAGAACTCAACTTGGGCTTGGTGAGACATATTGGCTGCTCAAGTGACGTTCTAATTGTATTATTGGAAATGAAACCTTATTTCAAAAGCTATTTATTTGATGGTTTGCAGAGGATTCGACAAAACTTTCCTATTTAAATTTTGTTCCTTCTCTAAGATCATAATTCTTTTTTAGTTCAACATTTGAAACTGTTTTTCATTGTTTTACTAAGTTCAATTTTTTCAAATCAAATCCAAATCATAATTTTTCTAAGTAAAACAACAATTTTTCATTTTGTTTTTTGAGAAAAAGCAAAAATTAGTGGTAAAGCTTAATATCTGATCAGGGAACTTAAACATAAGGGCCACTTGAAGGTCAAAAACGGCTCTAAAAATGTATAGAAGCCTATTTTTTGCAGGCAAGTTTGCATCTTGTTGGCGTGACAGCGGCGGTGCGCGTATTCAAATTGTTTTGCATGAAATTGTTCTGAGCTAAAGCATGTGACTTGTTGATAAAAAAAACTCCAAAAACTTTAGTCGTCCTTGCTAGTTTAGCGAGAAGCTTTTTTGATTCAGAGAGTGAAAGTTCAGAAATAAGCATTGAGGTAAATACCGATTCAGAGCAAGAAAACTCAACAAACTTAGGGTTGAAAAAGCAATTATTTTGCTCAAAAACCAATAAATACACTCTATTATCCGTCGCTACGTCATCAATTTTTTAATGTTAATTTTACTTGTTCTTTTAAAATTAGTCACATGTTCAACTACAAAATAACCCGGAATCACCCATAGTTGTGTTCTTAAACTTGATTTAGCAGTATTTTTCATTTTTAGTGAGAACTCAGCTCGGGCTTGGTGAGACATATCGGCTGCCTAAGTGACTTTCTCATTGTATTATTGGAAATGAAACCTTATTTCAAAAGCTATTTATTTGATGGTTTGCAGAGGATTCGACAAGACTTTCCTCATTAAGTTTTGTTCCTTCTCTAAGATCATAATTCTCTTTTATTTTAACATTTGAAACTGTTTTTCATTGTTTTACTAAGTTCAATTTTTTCAAATCAAATCCAAATCACAATTTTTCTAAGTAAAACAACAATTTTTCATTTTGTTTTTTGAGAAAAAGCAAAGATTTTTTGGTAAATCTTAATATCTGATCAGGGAACTTACACATAAGGCCAATTAAAGGTCAAAAACGGCTCTAAAAAAGGTATCAAAGCCTATTTTTTGCCGGCAATTTTGCATCTTGTTGGTGTGACAGCGGCGGTGCGCATATTTAAATTGTTTGCATGAAACTGTTTTGAGCTAATGCATGTGACTTGTTGATAACTGATAGTCCGTGAGCAAAAATAAGTTGGGAAATTTAGCAAAAGTTCTCGACTTTGCTCAAAAATAGTAATATCAATTATTTTGTAAAAACAGAATAACCAAAGATGTCACTAAGCTGGCAAATCCCTGAACGTTTCCGCTTGACTCATTTGTATTTCAATTTGGGACTTATCAAACCGACAGATCAAACAGTGGTGTGTATTTTGTTTTCAATTAACACATCAAAAACAGTAACTAATCTTGTGCGCAAAAAACATCCAATCATCAGGCATTTGAGCCTCCAGAGTTGAATTTTTGAAATGTAGCCATGATTTGTGAAAAAATTTTAATCTTCCTTGCTAGTTTAGCGCATAAGTTTTTTGTTTCAGAGAGTGAAAACTCAGAGCTAACCAATGAGGTAAGCACTGATTCAAAGCTTGAAAACTCAAAAAACCTAGCGCTGAATTAGCAATTATTTTGCTCGCTTAGCAATAAACACACTCTATTTTCCTTTGCTACGTCATCAATATGTTCCCTTTATTTTTCCTTGTTCTTTTGAAAAAATTCACATCTAGAAAATAACCAAAAATCACCCATTGTTGTGTTATTAAACTTGATTTAGCAGAATTTTTCATTTTTAGTGAGAACTCAACTCGGGCTTGGTGAGACATATTGGCTGCTCAAGTGACGTTCTAATTGTATTATTGGAAATAAAACCTTACTATAAAGGCTATTTATTTGAGAATTTACAGAGGATTTGACAAGACTTTCCTATTTAAAATTTGTTCCATCCCTAAGATCATAATTCTCTTTTATTTTAACATTTGAATCTGTTTTCCATTGTTTTACTATCTTCAATTTTTTTTAAATCGAATCCAAATCACAATTTTTCTAAGTAAACAACAATTTTTCATTTTGTTCTTCGAGAAAAACAAAAGATTGTTGGTAATGCATAAAATCTGAACAGGGAACCTATAAATTAGGGCCACTTGAAGGTCAAAAACGGCTCTAAAAAATGATCGAAGCCTATTTTTTGCAGGCAAGTTTGCATCTTGTTGGCGTGACAGCGGCGGTGCGCGTATTCAAATTGTTTGCATGAAATTGTTTTGAGCTAATGTATGTGATTTGTTGATAAAAAAACTCCAAAATTTTTAGTCGTCCTTGCTAGTTTAGCGCGAAGCTTTTTTGATTCAGAGAGTGAAAGTTTAGAACTAAGCACTGAGGTAAATACCGATTGAGAGTAGGAAAACTCAACAAACTTAGGGTTGAAAAAGCAATTAATTTGCTCAAAAACCAATAAACACACTCTATTATCCGTCGCTACGTCATCATTATGTTAATGTTAATTTTACTTGTTCTTTTAAAATTAGTCACATGTTCAAGTGAAAAAAAAACCCGGAATCACCCATAGTTGTGTTATTAAACTTGATTTAGCAGTATTTTTCATTTTTAGTGAGAACTCAACTCGGACTTGGTGAGACAAATCGGCTGCTTAAGTGACGTTCTCATTGTTTTATTGGAATTGAAACCTTATTTCAAAAGCAATTTATTTGATGATTTGCAGAGGATTCGACAAGACTTTCCTATTTAAATTTTGTTCCTTCTCTAAGATCATAAATTTTTTTTATTTTAATATTTGAAACTGTTTTTCATTGTCTTATTAAGTTCAATATTTTCAAATCAAATCCAAATCAAAATTTTTCTAAGTAAAACAACAATTTTTCATTTTGTTCTTTGGGAAAAAGCAAAGATTGTTGGTAAAGCTTAATATCTGATCAGGGAACTTAAACATAAGGGCCACTTGAAGGTCAAAAACGGCTTTAAAAAATATATCAAATTCTATTTTTTGCCGCCAATTTCGCATCTTGTTGGTGTGACAGCGGCGGTGCGCATATTTAAAATGTTTGCACGAAACTCTTTTGAGCTAATGCATGTGACTTGTTGATAACTGATAGTCTGCGAGCACAAATAGGTTGGGAAATTTAGCAAAAGTTCTCGACTTTGCTCAAAAAAAGTAATATCATTTATTTTGTAAAAACACAGAATAACCAAAGATGTCACTAAGCTGGCAACTTTCTGCTTGACTCATGTGTATTTCAATTTGAGATTTTTCAAACCGACAGATCAAATAGTGGTGTGTACTTTGTTTTCAATTAACACATCAAAAACAGTAACTGATCTTTTGCGCAAAAATTACCCAATCATCAGGCATTTGAGCCTCCAGAGTAAAGTTTTGGAAAATTAGCCATGATTTGTGAAAAAATTTCAATCTTCCTTGCTAGTTTAGCGCATAAGTTTTTTGTTTCAGAGAGTGAAAACTCAGAGCTAACCAATGAGGTAAGCATTGATTCAGAGCTTAAAGACTCAAACAACCTAGCGCTGAATTAGCAATTATTTTGCTCGCTTAGCAATAAACACACTCGATTTTCCTTTGCTACGTCATCAATATGTTTCCTTTATTTTTCTAGAAAATAACTAGAAATCACCCATTGTTGTGTTATTAAACTTGATTTAGCAGTATTTTTCATTTTTAGTGAGAACTCAACTCGGGCTTGGTGAGACATATTGGCTGCTCAAGTGACGTTCTATTTGTATTAATGGAAATGAAACCTTACTATAAAGGCTATTTAATTGATAGTTTACAGAGGATTCGACAAGACTTTCCTTTTTAAATTTTGTTCCTTCCCTAAGATCATAATTCTCTTATATTTTAACATTTGAAAGTGTTTTTCATTGTTTTACTAAGTTCAATTTTTTTAAGTCGAATCCAAATCACAATTTTTCTAAGTAAAACAACAATTTTTCATTTTGTTCATCGAGAAAAACAAAAGATTGTTGGTAAAGCACAAAATCTGAACAGGGAACCTAAAAATTAGGGCCACTTGAAGGCCAAAAACGGCTCTAAAAAATGTATCGAACCCTATTTTTTGCAGGCAAGTTTGCATCTTGTTGGCGTGACAGCGAAGGTGCGCGTATTCAAATTGTTGCATGAAATTGTTTTGAGCTAATGCATGTGACTTGTTGGTAAAAAAAACTCCAAAAACTTTAGCGCGAAGCTTTTTTTTTTATTCAGAGAGTGAAAGTTCAGAACTAAGCACTGAGGTAAATACCGATTCAGAGCAAGAAAACTCAACAAACTTAGGGTTGAAAAAGCAATTAATTTGCTCAAAAACCAATAAATACACTCTATTATCCGTCGCTACGTCATCAATATGTTAATGTTAATTTTACTTGTTCCTTTAAAATTAGTCACATGTTCAACTGAAAAATAACCCGGAATCACCCATAGTTTTGTTATGAAACTTGATATAGCAGTATTTTTTGTTTTTACTGGAACTCAACTCGGGCTTGGTGTGCTATCTTGGCTGCTCAAATGAACGTTCTCATTGTAGTGGTGGAAAAAAATATTAAAAAAACTTTTTTTTTGAAGCTTTACAGAGGGTTCGAATACGCTAATTATTTGATTACAGAGGTTTCAAGTGAATGTTGTCCTTGTTATATTGGAAATGAAACATTAATATAAAGGCAGTTTATTTGATGGTTTACGGAGGATTCGACAAAACTTTCCTATTCAAATTTTGCTCCTTCCCGTTGATCATAATGCTCATTTGTTTAATCATGTGAAAATTTTAAACGGCAAAATTTTAAAACTGAACCCATATCACTATTTTCCTAATTATTAACGCAGTTTTTTTTAATTCTTTGAGAAAAAGCAAATATTTTTAGTAAAGCTGATCGAGGAACTTAAGAATTAGGGCCATTTGATGGTCAAAAACGGCTCTAAAAATTGTATGAAAGCCTATTTTTTGCTGGCAAGATTGCATCTTGTTGGATTAACCGCGGCGGTGAGCATATTTAATTTAGTGACATGAAATTGTTTTGAGCTAATGCATTTGACTTGTTGATAACTGTTAATTCATGAGCAAAAAGAAATTCGAAAATTAAACAAAATTACCCAAAAATAGGAATATCAGTCATTTTGTTGAAACACAGAATAATCAAAGATGTCACTAAGCTGGCAATTATCTGAACGTTTCTGTTTGACTCATGTGAACTTCAATTTGAGACTTTTCAAACCGACAAATCAAAAAGTTTATTGTATTTTGTTTTCAATTAACACATTAAAAACAGTAATTGATCTTGTGCGCCAAAATTACTCAATCATCGGGCATTTGAGACTCCAGATTTGAGTTATTGAATCCTAGCCATGATTTTTGAAAAAATTTTAGTTGTCCTTGCTAGTTTATGGCTAAAGTTTTTTGATTCACAGAGTGAAAACTCAGAGCTAACCAATGAAGTAAGGAATGATTCAGAGCGTGAAAACTCAAAAAATCTAGCTCTGAGTTAGCAAAGATTTTGCTCATTTAGCAATAAACACCCTCTATTATCCGTCGCTAAGTCATCAATATCTTAATGTTAATTTTCCTTGTTCTTTCAAAAATAGTCAGATGTTGATCTAGAACATAACCCTGAATCACCCATAGTTTTGTTTTTAAACTTGATTTTCCAGTATTTTTCATTTACACTGGGAACATAGTTCGGGCTTGGTCGGTCATCTCGGCTCCTCAAGTGACGTTCTCATTATAGTGGTGGAAAAAACACTATTAGAAAAACTATTCTTTGAGGGTTTACAGAGGGTTCGAGTAGGCTAATTATTTGATTACAGAGGATTCAAGTGAACGTTGTTCTTGTAGTTTTGGAAATAAAACATTTATAAAATGGCTATTTGTTTGATGGTTTACAGAGGATTCGACTGGAATTTCCTTTTTAAATTTTGTTCCTTTCTTATGGTTTTAATGTTCTTTTAGCTTAATATTTGAAACTATTTTTAACTGATTTACTAAAATCAAAATTTTCAAATCGAATCCAAATCACCATTTTCCTATATAATACAGAATTTTTTTCTTTTATTCTATGCGAAAAAGCAAAGGTTGCTGATAAAGCTTAACACCTCATCGAAGAACTTAAAAATAAGGACCACCTGATGGCAAAATCGGCTCTAAAATTTGTATGAAAGCCTATTTTTTCTGGCAAGCTTGCGTCTTGTTGGCGTGACAGCAGCAGTGACCATATTTCAATTGTTCGCAAGAAATTGTTGTACGCAAAGTAACTGTTAGTTCATGAGCCAAAAGAAGTTGGAATTTTAAGCAAAAAGTTTCGACTTTGCCCAAAAAATAGGAAGTCAATGATTTTTGTGAAACACCAATAACCAAAGATGTCACTAAGCTGGCAACTATCTCAATGTTTCTGTTTGACTCATGTGTATTTCAATTTGAGACTTTTGAAACCGACAGATCAAATAATAAACTGTATTTTGTTTTCAACTAACACATCAAAAATAGTAATTGTTCTTGTGCGCAAAAAATACCCAATCATCAGGCATTTGAGATTCCAGAGTTGATGTATTGAAAGTTAGCCATGATTTTTGAAAAAGTTTCAGTCGTCGTTGCCTGTTTATCGCTAATTTTCTTTGATTCAGAGAGTGAAGACTCAGAGCTAAGCACTGAGATAAGCACCGATTCAGAGCGTGAAATAACAAAATATTTGGCGCTGAATTAGCAAATAATTTGCTGAATTAGAAATTAACACACTTTATTATCCGTCGCTACGTCATCATATATAATTAATAATTTTCCCTGTTCTTTTAAAAATAGTCACAATTTAATAAAGAAAATAACCCGGAATGGTCCTGAGTTTTGTTATTTAACTTGATTTAGGAGTATTTTTTGTTCTAAATGTGAACTCAACTCGGGCTTGGTGTGCCATCTCGGCTGCTCAATTGAACGTTCTGCTTGTAGTAGTGGAAAAAACACTTGTAGAAAGACTATTTTTTGAAGGTTTACAGAGGGTTCGAGTAGGCTAATTAGTTGATTACAGAGGATTCAAGAGAACGTTGTAAAATTGGAAATGAAACACTAATGTAAAGGTTTTTTATTTGATGGCTTACAGAGGATTCGACTGGACTTTCCATTTAATTTTTGTTCCTAACTTAAGATCATAATGCTCTTTTGACTTAATATTTGAAAATATTTTAAAATAATTTACTGAGCTCAAATTTTTCAAAAGGAATCCATATCACCGTTTTCCTAAAAAATACAGCATTTGTTTCCTTTTTTTATTCGAGATAAGGCAAAGATTGTTGATACATCTTAAGATTTAATTGAGAAACTTAAAAATTAGGGCCACTTGATAGTCAAAAACGGCTCTAAAAATTAAATAGAAGCCTAATTTTTGCTGGCAAGCTTGCATCTCAGAGCGTGAAATAAGCTTCAGAGCGTGAAATAACAAAATATTTAGCGCTGAATTAGCAAATAATTTGCTGAATTAGAAATTAACACACTTTATTATCCGTCGCTACGTCATCATATATAATTAATAATTTTCCCTGTTCTTTTAAAAATAGTCACAATTTAATAAAGAAAATAACCCGGAATGGTCCTGAGTTTTGTTATTTAACTTGATTTAGGAGTATTTTTTGTTCTAAATGTGAACTCAACTCGGGCTTGGTGTGCCATCTCGGCTGCTCAATTGAACGTTCTGCTTGTAGTAGTGGAAAAAACACTTGTAGAAAGACTATTTTTTGAAGGTTTACAGAGGGTTCGAGTAGGCTAATTAGTTGATTACAGAGGATTCAAGAGAACGTTGTAAAATTGGAAATGAAACACTAATGTAAAGGTTTTTTATTTGATGGCTTACAGAGGATTCGACTGGACTTTCCATTTAATTTTTGTTCCTAACTTAAGATCATAATGCTCTTTTGACTTAATATTTGAAAATATTTTAAAATAATTTACTGAGCTCAAATTTTTCAAAAGGAGTCCATATCACCGTTTTCCTAAAAAATACAGCATTTGTTTCCTTTTTTTATTCGAGATAAGGCAAAGATTGTTGATACATCTTAAGATTTAATTGAGAAACTTAAAAATTAGGGCCACTTGATAGTCAAAAACGGCTCTAAAAATTAAATAGAAGCCTAATTTTTGCTGGCAAGCTTGCATCTCAGAGCGTGAAATAAGCTTCAGAGCGTGAAATAACAAAATATTTAGCGCTGAATTAGCAAATAATTTGCTGAATTAGAAATTAACACACTTTATTATCCGTCGCTACGTCATCATATATAATTAATAATTTTCCCTGTTCTTTTAAAAATAGTCACAATTTAATAAAGAAAATAACCCGGAATGGTCCTGAGTTTTGTTATTTAACTTGATTTAGGAGTATTTTTTGTTCTAAATGTGAACTCAACTCGGGCTTGGTGTGCCATCTCGGCTGCTCAATTGAACGTTCTGCTTGTAGTAGTGGAAAAAACACTTGTAGAAAGACTATTTTTTGAAGGTTTACAGAGGGTTCGAGTAGGCTAATTAGTTGATTACAGAGGATTCAAGAGAACGTTGTAAAATTGGAAATGAAACACTAATGTAAAGGTTTTTTATTTGATGGCTTACAGAGGATTCGACTGGACTTTCCATTTAATTTTTGTTCCTAACTTAAGATCATAATGCTCTTTTGACTTAATATTTGAAAATATTTTAAAATAATTTACTGAGCTCAAATTTTTCAAAAGGAATCCATATCACCGTTTTCCTAAAAAATACAGCATTTGTTTCCTTTTTTTATTCGAGATAAGGCAAAGATTGTTGATACATCTTAAGATTTAATTGAGAAACTTAAAAATTAGGGCCACTTGATAGTCAAAAACGGCTCTAAAAATTAAATAGAAGCCTAATTTTTGCTGGCAAGCTTGCATCTAAGAGCGTGAAATAAGCTTCAGAGCGTGAAATAACAAAATATTTAGCGCTGAATTAGCAAATAATTTGCTGAATTAGAAATTAACACACTTTATTATCCGTCGCTACGTCATCATATATAATTAATAATTTTCCCTGTTCTTTTAAAAATAGTCACAATTTAATAAAGAAAATAACCCGGAATGGTCCTGAGTTTTGTTATTTAACTTGATTTAGGAGTATTTTTTGTTCTAAATGTGAACTCAACTCGGGCTTGGTGTGCCATCTCGGCTGCTCAATTGAACGTTCTGCTTGTAGTAGTGGAAAAAACACTTGTAGAAAGACTATTTTTTGAAGGTTTACAGAGGGTTCGAGTAGGCTAATTAGTTGATTATAGAGGATTCAAGAGAACGTTGTAAAATTGGAAATGAAACACTAATGTAAAGGTTTTTTATTTGATGGCTTACAGAGGATTCGACTGGACTTTCCATTTAATTTTTGTTCCTAACTTAAGATCATAATGCTCTTTTGACTTAATATTTGAAAATATTTTAAAATAATTTACTGAGCTCAAATTTTTCAAAAGGAATCCATATCACCGTTTTCCTAAAAAATACAGCATTTGTTTCCTTTTTTTATTCGAGATAAGGCAAAGATTGTTGATACATCTTAAGATTTAATTGAGAAACTTAAAAATTAGGGCCACTTGATAGTCAAAAACGGCTCTAAAAATTAAATAGAAGCCTAATTTTTGCTGGCAAGCTTGCATCTCAGAGCGTGAAATAAGCTTCACAGCGTGAAATAACAAAATATTTAGCGCTGAATTAGCAAATAATTTGCTGAATTAGAAATTAACACACTTTATTATCCGTCGCTACGTCATCATATATAATTAATAATTTTCCCTGTTCTTTTACTGTGAAGCAGAAATTTTTACTCAAATACTCCTTAAAGCCTGCAAAGAACTTTTCGATGCAATTATAAATTCTAAATTCTCTGTTGGATAATTTGGTCGTAAATTTTAAAATTTTACAAAAAGTCAGTAAGAGCCTAGTCCCCGTGAAAAAAAGTTAAAGTTCATGTCAAACCAATCGAAAGCTCAGTATGAAACCAACAAGATTTGTTGTAACTTGATATCTTACCTGAATGGATTCTTGCTTGCGAATAATGACTGACAACGCCAATGATTTTGTAATCTGTGTTAGACCATTGTTAATTTTCTAGAAGGAAAAGGAGAAATGAATTAACAATCGTGTTAATTTTTTGAACATTCAATTTCAAACTTTTTAGCTAAAAAAAGTGAGCAAGATGACCATGATTCAACACTTTCCGTTAAGAAGTTTCCCTGAAGTATTTATTTGAGCTTTAACAGCCTTAAACATGCAAGAAGAACGTCAAAAATTCTCAACTTTCGTATTTGGTGATAGTTTGAATGTAGGACTTCTTTGAAGTTTTTCAAGAGAGAGTTTTAATTATTTTTTTTTCATTTCGTAAGAATAACGTAAAATAGCAATTTTTAATGCTGGAATTGTACCAATTCATATCTTGGTAATTTGATCCGTTTAGCAAGAAACCAACAAACTTTATTGCTAATTTTGCTGTCTTTTTTTCAGCAAAAATGTCCCGAATTGTTTCATTCATCTGAAATTCGTCACTCGTCGATCTGAAATTGAAACGCATTCGCCATGATAAATCGTTAAATAGGTTTTAAGCCACTTTTAATCTGTGACTTTTACTGGGAACTCACCCCGGATACGGTGTGCCACCTCGGTTGTTCAAGTAAACTTTTTGTTTGTGGTATTGAAAAGGCTATACCAACATAAAAATATTTAGTTATGGATGTTCAGATAAATTTCGATTGGACTATTTTTTAGTTTATTTTCGTTCCCATGCCTTAAAGAATGCTTTTTACACTTTTTACATTGAATCGAATTTACAGATGAAAAGTGTCTAGTTTCTAAAAGTGTCTATGCTTCAGATCTGATTTTGCTTGATCATACCTGGATCAGGCATGATCATACCTGGGCCAGACATGATCATACCTGACTTTACACGATCATACCTTTCCATGAGCTGACGCACCCCCCCCCCCCCCTACTCCCACTAGCTACAGAAAAACGCAAGTTCGATCATTTTTTTACCCAATGAAGTTTTCCTGTTTGTCACGTGTCTTGTATTCTAAAAAGAAGACACGTGACAAAACTTGAAATTCTTTTCGAAAATTTGAAATTATATAAAAAAAGTTTTTTTTGTTTTTCAGAATAGAAATGGATAATATCGAACAAAAGAAAAGAAATATTTTTTCTGTAGAGAAAATACGTCATGTAAGACCAAGTATAGTCATGTCTGACCTGGTATAGTCATGTCTGACTAGGTACAGTTATGTCTGACCCAAGTATAATCATGTCCGACCAAGTATAATCATGTCGAACCAGGTATAATCATGTCTGACCCAGGTATAATCATGTCTGACCCAGGTATAATCATGTCCGACCAGGTATAATCATGTCCGACCAGGTATAATCATGTCCGACCAGGTATAGTCTGCAAACGGCAATGTTTGCAGATGTGATCTCATGTGAAACAGATATGTTCAGAACTGGAAAACAGCTAATGTCGGAAAATTGTATGATCAGACGTGAAATTGTGAGAGAAGTTTGGTACGGGTGGTCCTGTATTTGCACCCGATCTGTTGTTTGTAAAGCGCCCACTGTTCGGTTATCAAATGATATCCATCTAAGCTACAAATCAAACCGCCAATGTAACTTTGGTCAATGAAGTAATTTTTTATGCCGAACAGAGGTCAATTATCCATTCACGGCTTGTAATAAGTACTTGCTAGTAAACCTCATTTTTTCTCGACAAATGTGGTTGCCGGAAAGATAATGGTTTTGAAGGACCATATATTCACGGTTTTTCACTCAGTGCCTTTATCGGACGGATTACAATTCTACTGTTCCATTCTCGCTCCCGATGCAAAAAACCCATAGATGACGACTGCTCACGCAGTTGTGCCATGCACTTAAATACCGCTCTCAATAGGCAAGTCCCAGACCGGTGCCTCGCATAACTGCTTCCGCATATTCCGAAACAAAAACTGAGCTTCCTCAATCCTTTCGAACTGCTTCCCTTTGTTGCGCATCAGTTATTTCATGGGATAGACTTTGTCCACGTAGCCCGTCACAAATTCACTGCAGAAATATTTTATTAGCAGAAAACTCGTTAGTTGCTTGTCACTTTGGTAGTGTTTTATGTCAGTGCAGTTTCCGATACTTCTGGGTCCAGTCTCACACCATTCTTGTCCACAATCCAGCCAGTTACTTTAAAGAGTCCCGATGAACCTCGTCAGACCTTAGAGGCCTGCGTTTCGAATCGGTTCTTTTTATGCAGCTGAGCATCTTGTCAAGCCTGTCAATGTGGTCTATCAAGGCGGGTATCGCTATCATCATGCCATCCAACATTCAACACAGTTTGAGATTCCCATATTTTCAATGCCACTAATCAAGTCCCCTGGTCGGGATTGTGCAAAAAATTGCAGATACGCAATCAGAACTGTTCAAGATCTCATGGAACTCCGGAGAGATCCCAACCGACCGGAGAATAGAAAATATATTATCCATTTTTAAAATAGGAGAAAAATCATTAGCAGAAAACTACCGCCCAATCTGTATCACGTCAGTAGCGTGTAAAATCTTGAAAGTAGTAAATACATCAGCAATTTCTTTCTGAAAGGGGAAAAATCATTAGCTAACAACTACCGCCCAGTCTGTCTTATTTCAAAAGTGTGTAAATTAATGAAAATTTAGTCAGCCAACATTAATGGACCACTTGATGAAAAATGACAGCATTTCAAATGAGCAGTTTGGCTTTCTGTTCTCGCTAGAATTCATAGCGAGAAAAAACCAAGGTCACAACTGATGAATTTTCTGGTTAACGAAGAAGTGCGTGAAAAAAGTCGAAATCTGAAAGATCGAAACAAAGTTCACAAATTGTTCAGGCGCCATTTTAAAGTTCACGTTTTAATGTTTTCATTTTGCGTATTTTTTTTTGACCTTGAATTCTGCTTTTAAATACCGAAATTTATGGCAGTTCGTTATTCTTTGTTGACTTGTAGTTTCCGATAATTACGGTTTATTTATGTATGAGTTGAAATGTTGTCAATCGGTCAGCTACACGAAACCGATCTACCTCAGTACCGAAACGAGGCAGAAATATGGTCCGCCGACCCGGACAGGAGCAGTTCCTGTATGTGTGAGCTGACCCGGCTGATCTTGGAGCTCTCACCTCTTCTCGCTCTGTTGGGGGGCGAGGATGTTCTCGCTAGAATTCATAGCGAGAAAAAACCAAGGTCACAACTGATGCATTTTCTGGTGAACGAAGAAGTGCGTGAAAAAAGTCGAAAACTGAAAGATCGAAACAAAGTTCACAAATTGTTCAGGCGCCATTTTAAAGTTGACTTTTTAATGTTTTCATTTTGCGTATTTTATGAAATTGAATTCTGCTTTTAAATACCGAAATTTATGGCAGTTCGTTATTCTTTGTTGACTTGTAATTTCCGATAATTACGGTTAATTTACGTATGAATTGAAATGTTGTCAATCGGTCAGCTACCCGAAACCGATTTACCTCAGTGCCGAAACGAGGCAGAAATACTTTCTATGCGGAAATTTATCATAGATCTAGCTTCTAAACATTTTGGATAATATGGCTGAGGAACTAGATAAAAACAACGAAGTTGACGTAGCTTACATGGATTTCAGAAAAGCGTTTAACCCTATCCCCGATAGCTGATTGGTTCGAATCCTAAGAGAAAACGGTATCGTTGGAAAAACACTAGTGTGCGGGAAACCGTCTGCAGTGTGTGCTTTTGGGCAAGTCCAAATCCGCAGGACAAATGCTCAGGAAACGAAGTCCCCAAGGATCTGTCTCGGGCCGAAGTCTATTTTTGAATTGAACGCATTCAATGCTTTTTGATCTGAATTCCAAAAATTGCCTTTTCGCCTATGAAACAAAACTCTATCCGATTCAATTTGCTTGCAATTTGTACAAAAACCTTTGCAAGCCCCACTTTCGCAACATATCGTTGCCAATTCGTTGCCGATCACAGGAGACAACCATTCTTCTTCAAAAAGAACGATTGAAATTTGAAGATAAGTGCGTTCTATATAAAGACAAGTGCGTCATTTTTTCGAAAATCTAGGAAATTTTCTTTGGCAGATACCTTTGTCTTTGTTCCTGTTTCAGACTCTGCTCCATATCCAGTATTAAATACTGAAGCTGCTGTCAGTTTTTTCAAGATAACCCTTAAAACAAAACAATATGATAATCATATCAAGTGCAAAAACATTTAAGACCAGTTTTTATACGCACTTAAATTTCAATTTTCCGATAGGATCTTTTCGCCACTTTTATTTGCCAGCATTCAAAATCTGAAACAGATATCAGCGTTTTTTTGACACGAATGAACCGTCTGATTGAGTCCGAACACACTCACACTCACAACTACACACACAAAAAAAATACAGACACACACACACACACAAATATATGCACACACACAGAGGAAGAGAGATATGTAAAATTCATGAAAACTAACGATTTCTATCTTAACCAGTGTAAACCTGATTGAAAGTCTGCCAAGGAAAAAAGAAGGGCAACAACAACACAACCAGAAAAATTAGTTTTCTCTAGTTTCTTTTCAACAGTTTTTGTGATAAACCATATGGAACTTGGACTTTGCGAGAGTCGGTGGTTACGTATGAAATAAAAGAAGAATTATTTATAAGCAAAAAAAATTACTTTTAATAAATTCGAAAAAAATAGTAAATTAATCAGAAATTTATAAGAGATAAGAAGGAGAAAAATCATTAGCAGACAACTACCCCCCAGTCACTCTCTTGTCAATAGGGTGTAAAACATTTGGAAAACAATCCGCGAACACTTAGGGACATGTGATGAGAAATGCTAGCATTTGAAAAGCGCCATTCGGTTTCTTACCCGGAACATCAACACGGCTCTCGCTTCTAAAAATATTGAATAGTATGACTGAGGTTATTGATAAAGCAGCAAAGTTGGCGTAGTTTACCTGAATTTCAGAAACGCGTTTGACTCTGTTCTTATAACAAAGTGGTTGGAGTCCTCAAACAAAACTGCATCGTTGAAAAAATTCTGGTCAAATTCTGTTCTTCTTTTAAGTAAAATCAATCCCTTGCAAGTTGAATTTAAAATTTAACCTATTCGCGATGATGCAAATTTCCGTCGCAAAACAGAATAGAAGGGAGACTCGAAAACAATTCAGGATGATCTAGAAAAACTCACTGGGTGGTCAAATTAAAGCTTGATTGAATTCAACACAACAAACAAGTGCCTTTTTATGATATATGCAAACTTAAAACAGAAGAGTGATCGATCGTACAAATTGATTAAAAACAATCTGAAAAAAAAATTGAAGAAAAAATATTGGTTTGTGGATTGACTCAAAGTTCTCATTTGAATATCACCTTGAAACTGATGTGAAAAAGCAATTTCCATGAGAGCTATATGGAAAAAAAACTTTGTTGAAAATGACTAGTATTGATTTCCTTTATATGTACAAGGGTATGATTTACCAAAACCCTGAAGATTCAAGGCAAGCCTGGCATCCCAGACTGGCATCCCTGGCATCCCAGACTGGCATCCCTGGCATCCCAACGCGTTAAAAAACTAGCAGGTGTCCAACCGCGTGCAGTAAAGTTTATGCATTGGTTGAAGTCTAGAAATTAATGTGGAAGGTTGAAAAAATTGATCCAGCAACTCTGGAGTACCAGCGCAGATGCGGCACCGTGATATAAATGCACAAGGTATGCTACGTAAAGTAAAATCGGAGAGCAACTAGAGGACTTTTTTGGAAAACTATGTTGACACTAGAGGAAACAACTGTGAAGTCACGACACATAAAATGAAAATTTTAGTCGAAACGCTAGGCGATGATACACCTTATGGTATAAGCGAAACTTTAGTTCTTGAAACAAACAATAACAACGTATGGGCTCTAGATAATGAAACGTTTGTCGCATTTAGACTGGATTTTTATCAAGTCAGAAAGTAGAGAAGTGATGTTATTGATACCAAAAAATTGAATCCAAAATTGACACCTTATTTGATTAATTCAATGAAAATTATGAAAAATTTGAGCCGAGATATTTCCTTCTAACGAAATGCACAACCAAGACTTACTCCTTATTGTTTTGTCCTATAATCCAAACAGGTCCAAGAAACTGATTTTCTTGAAAAATTTGCTAAATCAATTGATTACGTGCGCCCAAAACTAGAAGAAGAAGATAGCCTTCTAAGGTGTTTATGATAAGAAATATTTGAAAAATTTTAATCAAGAATTACTGGAACATAATTTAAAGCCCATTTATCTCGAAAATAGAAACAAAGTTTTTCCAACTCACTCAATGAGCTTAAGTGATTACAATTTCAGTGTTAGCTCTGAATCTAATATATCAATCAAGTCCATTGCATTTAAACCCTCTTTTTCAACTGATCCTTTTGCTGTTTCAGTTTCCACCTAGAAAGTGGCCAAAAAAGTAGCTCAACTATCAAAATGTACACTCTGTTATAACACCAATTAAACAGAAAAAAAATTACGAACGAATTGAAGAAATTGCAATGGAAATCTTTATGTTCCAAATCTTGAATAAAAAAGTAGTACAATGTGTTAAAGCTTGGGCACCACCAACAACTGTTTTTCTTAGATATGTTAAATCAAAAATACGACTGGAAAATTGTTTCTTTATCAAAAAACTATTCATTAGGCGGATTATGGTTCCACAGCGCTGAAAAACTATCAACTACAAATTTTCAATAAAAGGAAATTTTTCAAAATTAATACTAAGAAGAATAAAACTGGAGAATAAATTGGAACGCAGACGTTTCTTCAAACATAAAGTGGATATTGGTTGTTGTAATTTCGTCGAGCACGAGATCGAACTAGAAGAAGGCTCCGTTCCCCACAGGGAGGGAGCGAGGCGCATGGCACCTCATATATTGGAGGCGTGCAGAGCGGAATTAGAGATGCTGCTCGAATACGACATGATAGAACCCTCGAATTCACCATGGGCTTGTGTGGTTGTCATGGACAAGAAGAAAATAGGACAATTAAGGTTCTGCTGCGACTTTCGATACCTGAACGCGGCGACTATCAACGACGCTTACCCAATACCACGCATAGACGAGAACCTCTCGGAGTTTGGCGATGTCAAGTTTTTCACCGCACTGGACATGGCTTCCGCCTTCTGGCAGGTTCCCCTGCGAAAAAAAACGGTCGAGAAAGTACCAAATTTGCAAGTAAGTTAGGCGTGTACCAGTGGAAGAGGTTACCCTTCGGCTCTTGCAATGCGACGTCGACTTTTCTTAAACTAATGGCTCAGGCTTTGACCAGCATAACAAAGAAGTATGGGAATCTCGTGATGTGCTATGTGGATGACGAAGTGATAGCCGCACCCAAATTGCCACACCACATTGACAAACTCAATGAGGTCTTTGACTGCTTGAAGAGAGCTGGCTTTAAATGCAAACCCTCGAAATATGAGACCCTTACGGACTCAATAAAGTACCTGAGAAGAATGGTAGACAAGCATGGCGCGAGGCCAGATCCGGATGCGGTGGAGGCTGTGCTAACATGGAAGGTCCCCAAAAGGGGAACGCGGTTGATGAGCTTTCTAGGGTTAGCAAATTATTATCGAGTTCATAAAAAAATACGCAGACAAACTCTATCGAATGCAACTGCTGATGCGCAACTAGGGGAAGAAATTCGAAAGGAATGAAAAGGCACAGGAAGCCTTCGAGGAAATAAAGCGTGAGCTGTGCGAAGCGCCAGTGCTAGGCACGCCCACGGAGAAAGGCATGTATTTTCTCGACACTGATGCTTCAGAGGTAGCCATTTACAGAAAGCTGCATCAGGAGCAGGAACGGAATGGGAGAACAGTTCTCCGTCCCATTGCAGACGGCAGTAAGGAGTTGAGCGACACTGAAATGAAATACCGTGCACAAAAAGCACAAAATGTTTGCGGTAGTCACGTTCCTTGGAGAAGTATCGCATCTACTTGGGGAATCCTCCCTTCAAGTTGCGAGTGGACAACCCAGCCTTATCCTGGTTGAAAATTTACTCGATGGACATTACTGTAGTTATGTTACACTAATCGATGGATAGTCAGGGTGGATGGCTACCACATGATAATTGAGCGCAAGTTCTCCTCTTTGGATAAAGAGACTTAGTAAGAACTTCCCTTGACAAGATGGCTGGACAAATCAGGACATTTTATACCAGGACATCCTAAATTACCAGTAGAGATAGCGATAGAGATTGAGATCTTATCCGTGAAGGACCCTGTGCCCTTGGATCTCTTGACTTGGTTCAAACGGAACTCTCTCGTAAAAACATTAACATTTTCTCACTGTTAGACAAAGCGGTGCAGGTCACACCAGAAGTGATGCGGATGCTGGGTGGATTACTAGAGAGAGAAGTGACTAGAGATGACCCTGAAAGGGCAGCAGCCATGGCATTGCAGACAGTCAGTCAGAAATTTTGGATAAAACCATAAAGATGCCAGCAGAAAGAAAATGAAAGGGATTGTAGTTCAGTTATTCAGGAACTAGTATCCTCAATTCCCCAAAATATTTTAATGATGACTTGCACAAGAAAAAGTAACAGGAGATTGTGAATCAGAAGAACTCAACCATTTTCGAGGTGCCCAATTTGATAGATTGTCTGATAGAAGCAGAGTCGAAAACTTGGAGCAAGAAATATTGTCCGGGGAGTCGGATATTGAAGGAAGTGGATACGTAGATGGACAAGACCAGGTGGACAAAGTTTTTTGCGGGGAGTTCAGATGGATGAGAAGATCATGCACATCAGAATCTGCCGTGGAGACATTCTCCACGACGAGTCATCTGTCGAAGACACCTCGAGGAGATCGGAGAATGACACGTACTCGCACAAGAACTTGAGCACAGGATCAGAACTGTCAGAGTTGGGGATTACTGTTGCAAAATCAAGCAAGGCCCTGATAGTGATCGTTACACCTTCCCGAGTGAGAAAGTCTTTGATAACGCGGCAGATGACCTGGAGATGATAATGGTGTCAAAACGTTCGGTGAGCCTGTTACCGCAGAAGGAAGCACTCAGAACTGACCTAGAACCATTTAAACAGGAGACAAAGCCATTGGCAAGGATTTTGTGTGTTAGGATGGAAGATGGCGAGCATCAGCCCAAGGAGCTGAACAGTCACCTGAGGTTAATAAAGACATACTTGAAGGCGAGATCAGACTATCGGACTTCCTAAATACGCAGAAAAACGACCGCATGACAAGAAGCTTGAAAAGGTTGATCGAAAATGGGGCACCAGATAAAAGAGATCTGGAAAAATATAGTTACCAAATCTTGAGACAGTACTATATGTAGAAAGAGCGACGGTTGTATCTGAACAAGGATGGGATCGTGACTTGCAAAAGGAGAAAATAGGACAATATCTCGATAAATATGACGCGATAGTGTTGCCGCAACTCTATCAAACGGAACTCTTATTCAGGTCACATGATCAGATGGGCCATCAAGGAATCGATAAAGTATAACAGAGGATTTTTAATGGCCTCGTGTGGCCTGTGACGAACAAGGCATGCGAGAAGTGGGTTACAGTATGACTGCCATGTCAATGCGTGAATAATCCTAAGAAGTTGCGATTCCCATTACAGTCGATCGAGTCATGTGAGCTTAAGGAAATGGTGCAGATCAGTTAACAGAAGATATCTATGACAGACAGTGGCTATAATCAGTTGTGATAATCGATCAATCGGTTTTGGTAATAATCGATCACCTCAAAGTATGCAGAGGCCGTGCCACGCATAATTGCCTCAGCCGAGGACATTTGCGATCATCTGATCAATACATGGATATCGAGTCATGGATGCCCGATGACATTCCAATCAGACAATGGACCTATTTTTTTAGAGCTTACTATGGATCTCATGGGACGTTCTCAAGTGGCTCCCTCCGACTCGTTCTACGACGTATCATTCCCAAACAAATGTTATCGATACATGACTGATTGGGATAGATAATTGTCACAAATGATGAGAGCTTACAACAGTACGCAACAATCCACCACAGGAATTAGTCCGCACATGATGATGACTGGACATTTTTTTCTGAAGGAAAGAAGACATCGCCACAAGTCTATGAAAGGAATGTAATCAGACGTCACCAGGAGCTAAGCGACTTTTGTAGACGCGATACGCAACAAGCACAAGCGAGGCAGAGAAAAAAAGTTTGATAAGAAAGCAGCTGGTGCAAACGTTTACTCAGTAGGTGATTACGTGTGGGTTTTTCAGAATGTTGCCCCGCCGAAAGGAACACAGAAACTACTTAAGAAATGAACGGACATCAGGAGGGACGTTTTAACATACAGAGTACTGGCGCAGCAGCGCACTTTGAAAACCTCAACCACATAATCCATACACAGAGGAATTGTGTATACCTGAAGACATGGAGGAGGGCGACTACCTGATGATGGACCCTGCTTGCGAAGTCAATGAGAAAGGCACCAGGGAAAAGAACGATAGGAAGGAGGCACTGGAAGAAGGAATAATCCCGCCTTTTGTCCTGGATACTTATGAAATAAATGAGGCAGATGAAGAAACCTTGCATTATGCAGAAGAGTACTGGAAAACCCCAAACAGATAGAGTTTCACAAGAACATGGAACCGGATCTAGCCTTTTCGATGCAGACACGACAAAGTGACAGGGCAAGATCCACTAAGAAATTTAATCCTTACGGAGACGACTTTGTAGTGGACAGGTTAGACTTGAAAAAGATAGCAGACGATCTGGTGGATCTGGAAGAGATAATCGTATCATAGGAAACAGACAATGTCGATGATCAAAACAAACAAGGGATCGACGATCGGTCTAAGCCCGAAATGGAATTTGACGACGAACAGCAGCAGTCTTACGAAGAAAAAATGATGAACCTGCGCCTCTCGGAGTGCTTGAACGAAATGACATCAGATCCAAGAAAAACCAGTGTCACGATTCAGGACGTGGACCGCGAGAGCATGAAATATTTAAATAATGACAAACATGATCCTTCCTGGGCAGCCCAGGAAGGGTCATTGTTCTTTCATACGTTTAATCTAAACTTAATATCCGGTATGCGATCGACAGGAATGTCGATGAATTTTTTTGTCCGGAGAGTGGTGTTAGGACTTACCCACACTGCAAAATTGTTAATAAAAAACTAAATTTTGCAAGAAAAACAGGTGATTTAGAGGCAGGAACAGATGAAGGCCCAAGGGAACCAGGCATAGGGAGATAATTGTCACAAATTATGAGAGCTTACAACAGTACGCAACGATCCACCACAGGAATTAGTCCGCACATGATGATGACTGGACATTTTTTTCTGAAGGAAAGAAGACATCGCCACAAGTCTATGTAAGGAATGTAATCAGACGTCACCAGGAGCTAAGCGATTTTTGTAGACGCGATACGCAACAAGCACAAGCGAGGCAGAGAAAAAAAGTTTGATAAGAAAGCAGCTGGTGCAAACGTTTACTCAGTAGGTGACTACGTGTGGGTTTTTCAGAATGTTCTCCTCCCGAAAGGAACAAAGAAACTCCTTAAGAAATGGACGGACATCAGCAGGGACGTTTTAACATTCAGAGTACTGGCCGAGCAGCGCACTTTGAAAACCTCAACCACATAATCCATACACAGAGGACTTGTGTATACCTGAAGACATGGAGGAGGGCGACTACCTGATGATGGACCCTGCTTGCGAAGTCAATGAGAAAGGCACCAGGGAAAAGAACGATAGGAAGGAGGCACTGGAAGAAGGAATAATCCCGCCTTTTGTCCTGGATACTTATGAAATAAATGAGGCAGATGAAGAAACCTTGCATTATGCAGAAGAGTACTGGAAAACCCCAAACAGATAGAGTTTCACAAGAACATGGAACCGGATCTAGCCTTTTCGATGCAGACACGACAAAGTGACAGGGCAAGATCCGCTAAGAAATTTAATCCTTACGGAGACGACTTTGTAGTGGACAGGTTAGACTTGAAAAAGATAGCAGACGATCTGATGGATCTGGAAGAGATAATCGTATCATAGGAAACAGACAATGTCGATGATCAAAACAAACAAGGGATCGACGATCGGTCTAAGCCCGAAATGGAATTTGACGACGAACAGCAGCAGTCTTACAGCAGCAGTGATGAACCTGCGCCTCTCGGAGTGCTTGAACGAAATGACATCAGATCCAAGAAAAACCAGTGTCACGATTCAGGACGTGGACAGCGAGAGCATGAAATATTTAAATAATGACAAACATGATCCTTCCTGGGCAGCCCAGGAAGGGTCATTGTTCTTTCATACGTTTAATCTTAACTTAATATCCGGTATGCGATCGACGGGAATGTCGATGAATTTTTTTGTCCGGAGAGTGGTGTTAGGACTTACCCACACTGCAAAATTGTTAATAAAAAATTAAATTTTGCAAGAAAAACAGGTGATTTAGAGGCAGGAACAGATGAAGGCCCTAGGGAACCAGGCATAGGGAGATTAGTAGAGTCATAATTAAACTTGCCAAAAGAAAACTCAACTAGCATAATACTAACGGACAGCGATGTTATACTTACGGAAAGGACATATGTGATAGCTGTTACCGCGTATATGAGTTTTAGAACAGCATAAGCAGCAAACTTTCGGAGAGAGTACAAAAAATTGAATTTTTCTGGAAGCAAAGACCGGGAATAGGGGGTGTAGCAGCTTTGCCACCGGCGGCTTCGCATATACCAGAGAAATACCTATGCTTTTTGGTGACGATGACTCTGAAGCAGCACGTGGACCCTGAAGACTTGGTTTTGTCCCTGACGCGACTAAGAGACTTCTTGGTGGAGAGGGAAATGAAAGATTTCTCGCTTCCGGTGTATGAACCAATCTGAGGATGATTGCAACCTCGGGAGTTGTACGCGTTCATACTTGTAATATTTTTTGACACCCACATACAAGTATATCTACAAAAGAAATAAGATTTGAGTATAGGTTGAGTGAAGAATGAGTGTAGGATCTGTTATTTGTTAGTTGTTAAGTTATTAGGATCTTAGATTTGGCCGAGTTAGTGACCTCGAGTGCTCAAACAATAATTGCAGGAATAGTTTCAAAGTGTCGACTGTCCACTCTTAGATCGTTTTCCAATTCTTAGACTGAATTGAATTTCAATACATCTTATGATCAATTTTTTATCTGACTGTTTTTTAATACGTTATAAAATATTTGTAAAGCAATGTTGACAGATGTGATAGTCTTGACCTTGTTTTTAGATCCTGATTGATCAATTTTTTGTTTGAATTTCAACCTATGGCGAAACCAATTTATTAAAAAAATACAATCGAATCGAATCAGAATGGACAACTTTGATGAACTGGTGGATTTAACCGAGTTCTAGGTCATAGACGAGCTCTATCGTAGACTACTGAAGAGAGACTACACCCAGGACGACCCAGTGGTGGTCATGCTGACGGCTGATCTGACGAACATTCTAGGGAATGACAACCGTAGGGACTGCCCCACGGAAGCCTTGCTGATGGCAGCTTGGGGCGAGCAAGGAGTTTTGGACCGCCCAAGTCTGCGTGTCATGAGATGGAGTAATGGAGCTCTCTGGGGAAACAATTCGGCGAACGAAACCGGGTTGGGTACCACGAGGACGTACCAGCCTGGAGAGATTCCTCTCGCAGTAGGACTAGGCCCGGCTTGAGGAGTAGACATCAATTTTTCCATCAAGAAATGATTGGCGAGGCTGCCTCGTCTAGCTCACAGCTGAAAGCTGCAGTGTCCGCTAAGAGAGCAAGAGAAGAAGAAGAAGAACAGACGATTGAAACCATGGAAGATCTGCACGAGACGAGAGACGAGCTGGACCGAGTTAGAAAAAAAGGGACCAGACTGAAGAATATAGAGATATAAGGAAGAGACTGTTTGAGGACTGTAACAAAAAAGCAAGGAAAAGAGATAGAAGAAATATAAGGAGCAATCTGAACGGTTGGGAATAGCAGAAACGGAGCGACCGTTACCCACAGGAAGCGTTCATGTGGGCAATCGCCGATGGAGCTTCTGACGCCTCTTCAACTAAGTCAAACAACGGAAGTGCAAGTTCCAACAGGACCTGGTAGAGTGATCATCCCGGATCCAAGCGACAACCTACGTGATCCAGTCGTGAAGAGAACCATGAAGCAGCTGATGGAAGCCGTTGGCCGACTCGTGGCCATTAAGTGCCAGGTTCCGGGGTGATTGCACCCTATGGAACAACTGATGACACCGGTAGAGTAGAGCTCTCCTCAGAAGTAGTGAATAAGACAGGAGCTGCTAGAGTGACGAAGTCAGTATAAACTTCCAACAGAAAGATGAGAGAGATGCCAATGAAGAAAGTGTGGCGTGTGTTAGACATACAGAAGAACAAGCAGATCAAATACAGCTTCATGGGAGCCCGGAGACATACATGCGCAAATGTTTCAACAGCTCAACTTGGAGTCCAGCGATGTTAGTTTGCTGATGTGGTCGAGACCGATACCATTCCCCTGGCATATTCATAAGCAATATTTGATGAAATTGAACCTTCAAACAGTAAGCTGACGCAATGAGAATGCTGATTGGCGCGAGACTGTCAGTAAATGGACTGTACTCGATCGTAGGAGTGAAATATTTGATAGCAGCAGAGATCAACCTCCGCTCTATGACAGCATTACGATTGACTGACCTTGAGGGACTGCCCTAAAAAAAATGGGTCATGTGAATGCCAGAATACTGCTAGATATAAGAAAAAGTTACTGCGATCAAACCAGAGAAGAGAGACCGGGAAGGTTCATGAGAAGAAGAGTACCCGTCGGGCAACATGTCAACATGTCAAGATGAACAATCAGGTGCGAGCGCCTCCAGCTCATGTGAAGAAGAAAGCTTATTCGAAGCAAGTTACACAAGAAGTTGATGTAGAAATGTAGTGGATTGTAGTTCAAAATTGAAGAAACCATCTTCGCTGCCTACGACAAAGCAGAGATGAGAAAGGCGAAGATACTAGTGATTGCGAGCGCGGACTCTGTAAACACCTCCAAGTATGTGTTCTGGCCTGGCATGATAGTTTCGGC
This sequence comes from Symsagittifera roscoffensis, assembly GCF_963678635.1. Classification (NCBI taxonomy): domain Eukaryota; kingdom Metazoa; phylum Xenacoelomorpha; order Acoela; family Convolutidae; genus Symsagittifera; species Symsagittifera roscoffensis. The sequence continues at coordinate 28,053,521 of NC_087062.1, read as the reverse complement.
GCAAGCCGACCAGGATTGGATGCCATCCATATCAATGGCAATTTAGATTCAACGACAAACTGAAATGAATCCGATAACGATCGTTTTTGCCGGCATCAAGGACCACTTGCACATCAGAAGGCTCCTGAGCAGTCGCATAGATGCTTTCGAGCTGGGCCCACCGATGATAGTGAAGATACACGCTTACCTTGTAAGGTAATTGAATTTGGCGGACAATGAGGGAAAGAAGTCAGCGGAGTTTATAGACAGTATGTGCCATACCACACTCGAGGCATTTTGGACAGAGAACGAGAGAGGAGAAGAAGGTTTTGAGAGGAGGGATAGCATGTGGGAAGGGTTAGAAGCAGGATGAACCGCGTCCTTCCTGGCGAAAATTTGCCCAGGACTCTCTCGCTATCTAATTTGGGAACTCCTCAAAGCCATTACGAAAATGTCTATCGTAGTGATCTGATCTGGGACTCTTTGTGACGTTCGGAGCAGAAGTATTCAGAATCGGACCAGCAGTGCTGTTGACTGAAGGAAACAAAATCTCTGACTGGACGGACTCCGGACATTGGTTGCGATAACGCATGGAAAAATGTAAGAATTGATGACTTTGACCCGCTAACCCGAGCAGATGAGGGGAAAATGTGAAAAAAATTGACATAAAAAGGTCGACGGCCTCTTGGACTAAGATGCGGGATCTAAGACATACTCTAATTAAAAACCCGTTTCAACAAAATTGCTTCGGCGCCACAGAACACAAGAAAATAGAAAAAGAAGAGGAAGTGCGACGTTATGCGGCAGCCATCACCCTTTTTACCAATTTAGGCCTGGCTATGAGCACAGATCCCTTAGCACTGATCAGGGGCGTCAGCGAGTCTGTTATGGTAATAAACTGTGCAGCAGTGACGTTCGCGTTCCCTGACGTCCCTCCCATTGTGATAAAAAACGGAGACCTTGAAGGCCGTTCAAAAGGTAAGCTAGTCATGCCAAAGCTTCCAATCGAAACAAAAAAATATGAGCAAGGACCTTCAAGGTCAGCGAAGAATAAAGGGAGAGACGAGGAAAAAGAAGACCGTCAAGCGGAAAAACCAATGGAGTAGGATCGCGACCAAGTGGGAAGGTACGACGATAAAGTCTCAGTAGGTGGTGGGTTTAGCCTGGTGAGAGTACGCTTAAGGACTTCAAACCATCATGCATGAACCACGGAAAGAGAAGCGGCATAGGACAGCTGATCCCAGTGGAATACAACCGATTGACAGTATCGGGAACAGTCTTAATAGACAAGCCCGCGGGCGGATACATGGATACGATGGAATACAGAAACTCAGCTAGAGGACACCTAATTGCTCTAGAAACTAAAAGTGCCATGAAAAACGGTGAATCAGTTGGTGAGCTTACCGTAGAGGGCAGTATTACTACGCCATTTTGGAGAAAAGATGCGTACTATTTCCGATGATACATGCCCTAATAGCGATACCGTATTTCAGAGCTCAGCTGCAACTCAGATTTGCTTGGTGTATGACGGGACTTACGATGGGAGAGTATAACTCTGAAGAAAAGAAAAGGTCAACAGAAGAGAAGGTGCTCTTGATGACGAGTTTGAGAGACCTTATGACTTGTGAAGGAGCGGCAGTAGCGTGTGCGAAACGGAGAGGCGCTCTCTGTTTCGTCCGGTTCATGTTAGAACATATGTCGGTGCCAGCGCTGAACACTTGTGGCAAGATGCTGAGAAAAAGCAGTGTCCTAGCGAAGACCTTGCTCTCAAAAGCGCTTTTGGACATTCACCAAAGCAAGCCAATGCGAGCGAACATGAAAGAACCTGTGGAACTGGAACCCTTGAAGAAGATCGACGAAATACGAAGATTCTCAGATGAGGAGTTTAGGCTCACAATAGAATCGATGGGAACATTACTGAAGTCCAGTGAATACTGTGGAGCAATCAGAAAGAAGTCATACCACTATATGTCGGGAATTGTTGGAATGGCATGTAGTCCTTTCATCAATGTGGACATACGCGATTTTTACTTCGATTATGAGCAAGCTGATTTGCTGAGAGTTTGTTTGTCAACAATATCGACGATGAGATGTATTGTCAGTTCGCAAGTCAAGTTTGGACTTGTATTGGAAGAAAAGGTGACTGCACCTTCCATACCATAATCTAACAACAGAGTGTAAATTGGAATGGGATTCTCAGATGAGTTACAAGCCTGATGGTAGTATGCGAATTAATGAAGCTATCAGGGTGCCTGAGTCCAAATGCTGATTTGATAAGGCGAGCGACCTCCATATCATCTACAACTTGATGACTACAGCCTCTAGGAGCAACGGAGAGAACAGTGTAGAGTTGCCTGGCTGGGGACCAGAAGACTAGGCCAAACATGGTAGCTGTTTGGCGAAAATCTGTGAACAAGAAGGTCAAAAACACTTCCGATACAGCATAAAGGAGACTGAAGATACTGTTCGGAAATATAGTGATGAAGACGAGAACGGAAACGGAACTAATCGCAGGTTGTCATGGAGGGGCTGAAGTGAATCTAGTGAGGCTGCACTAGAACTCTTTAGCATGTCTGTTTTTTTTACAGTCCCTATTGAACCTAGAACAGAACATGACATTGTCACTCCCATCAGTGTAGAGTGTAGAATTGTTTCCGGACGTGATATAAACTGAACAGAAGCATATCAGAAAATGGAGAGAAGCGATAGAAGTGGAGTTGAACATCAGATAAAGTGAAACTTATCGCAGACCGTCCGGAGATC
>NC_087062.1:27969374-28050579 GCF_963678635.1 Symsagittifera roscoffensis | reverse complement strand
GTCCTCTTTCAGTATTCTTCCCCTGCTTTGTTATTATCTCTAGACACCTTATTAACCCTTTTCCAACCCGTGGTTATCTTATTACGATGAGTGAGTAGAGGTCTCTTGATGGCTTCCGGCCCTATCTCAGCGAAGAATTGGCGATATACTCTCTGGTGTTTCTTCATGTGGTTTTTCGTCAACTTATACAGCCAAGAGGTCAGCGTCACTCTAAACCATGAGAACCTTATGCGACCCCACATGTGTCTCACTTCCATTAGTACAGCGAATACTTTGCAAGCAGTCTCAAACAACTCAATCCCCCTGTTGTAGTCAGTAGCATGTATCGTGTCCACTGTCGGTGCCTTTGACTCCCGTTATTTCGCTATATTCTCCTCAATCCATCGCAATACGAACATCGGGCTAACCACGAAGAGAGTAACATTTTGTTGATGGTCAGGTAAACTTTTCGTCGGCTTTCCTCGATATCCCATATCAAGCAGAGGTTTGACTGCTCTGGATACCACACAGTCTGTTCCAGACAATAACATGGGTACTCTCCGTGTGTCAGATTGACGCTTCAGAGGTTACGCTCCAGAAGCCTGGAGCAAATGTTCGAACTCCCACATTTTTGCGTGTGTCACATCAATCACGTCTACCGCTTGCGTGTTGTTTGTCGCCTTCCCGATCGCGTTTTGCCTTTCGAAATCACTAGTGTTCTCTTTTTCTAAATTCAAGAGTTCTTCTCCCCAGATTTCACTCAAGTCCTCCACTCGGTTTCCTGGCACCACTTTTGGCATCATTTGTAACAACCGATGCGAATGATGTGACATTCGCCTTAAGCGTACGCACTTGGGCACCGAGAAAGCTTTATCGATGATCACCCTCTGACTGGACGCTTCCACCATTGGCATGTGCATCGAGTAATGTCTTCCGCACAAGTTCGCCATGGCTGATCCCACCAGAGACTTCGCATTCATCGGCAGACTAAAGGCCTTACTCACGGGAAACTCCATCTCTGCCTCCAGACCGACTTTCCATCCCCTGATATGCTTCTGGACCATCTGCAACACTCCAGGCCAGGACCCCATACTCCACGCTGTCATCAGATGGTGTTCTGTCTCTAGCATTTCCAGCGAGTCCAGACTACACATTCTCGAGAGAAAGCCCATTGCCGTCGCTAGATTCACCGTGGTGCTCGCATAACACTCGGCCATTATTTGCACCTCACGTTTCTCCTTTTCTATAATGTCACCAAACCAAGTGGCTAGATCCTTCCTTTGAAATGACTGTATCCTCACGCAAGATCTCCCATCACGAGAGTGCTCTCCACCTCCCGCTGTCATATCAAGACATGTTCTTGGCTCCATCTCTTTTGACAACAATTGCACCGCCGTCCTCACGAATGGTTCGCCGTTAAAGATTGTGCCGACTAGGGCGCCCTCAGTTCATTCTCGAAGTACTGTAGCAACAGTTCCCCCAAGTTCGTCCCAACTGGCTTCTCAACTCTAGTTTGTTCACCTCGGCTCTGTGTTGGATGGCTCAATTGCTACGCTTTCAGGACACTCCTAAATCCAGTTTGTTTAAGCAGCGTTCTAATTCTTTCGTAGTATCCAAGGCTATCCACCAGGAGCGGGCGGTATTTCTCGTTACCCCTTTCTCGAGGGGGTCACTTGTCACTTGTTTCCCAATGCTCTGGTGTTGACTCGAGATCTATTCCTTGCCGATTTCCACTTCCCTCATTTGTCCACTGGTAGAACCTTTCTTTGCATTCACCTATTGAGGTCTGAAGTCCTCTTCCGTTCCTGGGGTGGTCGCGGTTTCCATCTCGGTCAGTACATCGGCCAATTTCCGAATTTCCGGGCCATCGAGTTGCTCTTGTAGATTGTTGTCTTCCATCTCGCTATGACCATCAGTGCCGTCTCTTTCAGGTTTTTCACCGATACCGCCTCCGCCGTTGGACTCACCTCTTCCACCTCCCGCTTCCTCTTCCACGACATCACTCCTTTACTCGAGGGCGTAATCACGATCATCGCTGAATCCGCTTCTTTGTCCAGACCTTCTCCATTTGACTCTTGCCTCCCCCTACTCTAGTCTTAGGTATATTAATATCTTTACTTAAAATTATAGGATCATTTTATCATCAGTCTTAAATTTTCAACTTTCTCTCTTAGAGTAGAGCTTTCTTTACAGGATTTATGCTCAGTGCTCTGCTATGTTTTCCGTATGTGGGTCATCGTACCGAGCAATTTTCTCTCGCCTTCCCGTCCAATCCAGTGGCCATCAAGACAGGCTCTCCAAATCCCACCAGAGTAACCCACGACTTCTCTTTGAACTCATCCATATTCACTTTCGGCTCCACTTTTTGATTGAAGTCACTCAAGAATTCTTGCCAAACTTTTTGATCCAATGTGTACAAGAACATCCTTTTATTTCCTTCGAAATTGTTCTTCTCTCTAGCTTCCTCACTCAAGAGCACCATGTCCCAATTCGAGGGCTCTTATCCCAGCTGTTACTCCAGATTCTTTCGAGAAGATCCCAAGGGTGGTGTGGCAGTATCCGCCCAAATGTCGCCACTCAAGTCGTGCAACAGCTCGCGCGTGGTGCCGGTACTAAAGTTTCCGGCACCACCTCTTCGTTAGGGGTAACTCCTATTTCCATTTCTTCTTCGGCTTCGCTGAAGGTTTCAACGATCTCCTCCCCATCCCCTTCTTCAGCTCCGTCTCTCTTCAGTGCAACCTCAAACCTGCCTTCCACCGGGAGGCTCTTTTTGTCTACAGGTGTATCCACTGACTGAGGTGAGGGTGTCGCTGGATCCATCGCTTCGTACTCCGTTAGCGGTACATAGAAGGCTCCCGCCGCGTCCAGTTTTTGCCCAGCACGTCGCAACTCCACCTCCTCACGTCCGTAAGGCGCCAGATGTCTTCTCGTACTGAATATAGTTTCCATCATTTCGTCCTTTAGTGCCAGGTGACCTTCTTCCACGATCATCCTTTCGCTGTCGTATATGGGCTCCTTATTCTCGAATCCAGCCCTCTCAAGCACTTTGTTCACTTCCCGGACCTCATACTTGGGAGGCATTGAACCCTGCTTGGTTTGAGTGATTCATGAATTAAATTTAATTTCGCACGTATGGAGATACAGTGCTGCCGAGTATTCAATGAACAGGGGATCCCTTTCTGTTGTCGTACTATTTGTATCGATGCGACAATCATCGGGCTACTCATTCCCAAAGTCATTCGCCTCACCGTTGGAAACTCTGGGATGGTGGCTGGCAACATTTCCCGCTCTAGCGTTTTCTCAGTTTTTACCAAATCAAAACTCTTCTTCCATGCTGGATTTCTCAAGATCTCTCTAGTATTCTTCGCCACAAGATTCAGGTTCCAAATTTTGGGGGAGGCCTCAATAGGGCCCTCTCCTTTTCCCGCATTCTACATTGCAGCTGAACTCTGAAATTGAGCACTATCAACTCTGGGTCCTTCACCTTTCCGAATAGCACCGTCTCAATCATCTGTGCTCTCAAGTCTTCTTGCCTGCACCAATTCAACGCTGTCCCGTCCAGGATGCTGATTAGACTCACGTACATTACTGAATGTCGGTATGCGGTCACAAGTGGGTCTGGGAGGGCATACGTTACGGCGGGTCCATAGATGCAGGTCACTACTTTCCTCAGCCCTCTGATCATCCCTAGAGGATCAGACTGCATTGCCACGCACAGTTCGGTCAGAAGGGGCATGCCTCCGCTCATCTCTCTCAGTTCTTCTCTAGTCTTCGGGTTCATTTCCTCTCCTGTCAGGTGCCGATTCGGCATCAAGAGGTAATCTACCAAAAGGTTGTTTAATCCGGCGGTGCACTTGTAAGAATAGGTCTCAAGACTCAGGTGGGCTTTCCTTATCGACAGGGGGCCCAGGTATTTCATCAATCGGTGGAAAACTGCCAGATTCCCATGCGTCAGAAGTACCAACGTCAAGTAACCATGAATTCTGAGGGTTTACACACCCCTACTGAACATCAAGGCAGGACCCATGTTGAACAAGTATCTGGGATACACCAGATACAAGGCTACCAACAGGTTGATTGACATACTCAAGAGATCTTCTACAAACGCTTCGAAGATAGTGTTTCCCGCGTAAAATAACTTGTCCATGTATTTCTTCTGCATGTTCCCTCCAGAAGCCAGCGATGGTGGTCTCGTTTGCTGATATGACGAATTTGCCCACCGTCAGTTTCCCCTTCTCAGAGTGCTCGAGTTGATCTTGAAGGAACTCCCATATTTGCCTAACCAAGGGCCATGCGGTCTCCTTCGTCTTTTCAGTCACATTCTCCAGCCTTGGCGTCAGGAACGGCCATCTCCCTCTTTCTTGAGTTAAATGATATACCATCGAATCCAGCTGCTTCAACGCTCCCGCCACATTCTTCCGATCCTTGACGCGTCTTCATGTACTGCTAGTGGAACCCGTTATCGTGAGCTCCATATTTTAGAACTATAAGCTAGCGGTCAGGTGGCCAGTTGCGGGCTGACCATGCCCTATTTCAGAGTTAAACTTCAACTGTCTGGCCATGTTCGATATCTCGAGATAAAGCACCTCATCCAACACGATCAATACGCTTGCAAGCTCGCAGAAACCCCTCAAGGCGTGAGTCACATCTGCCCAGGCCGTCGCAACTTCCGACTTCAGAAGTCTCAAGTTCACCGGCTCAAGTTCTCGGTTAGGAGCTGCCATCAACATCCGCAGCCCACTGCCCTCAGCTATCAAGACTAACATCGTATATACGAATTGGCGAGCGGATGACATGCTTGAAAAGCCTGGTGGTGAAGTGAATACCACCTTTGTTTTCGATCCCAATCGAGAGGCCATCAACTCCTGCACTTCGTTCATCGAGGCAAACAGTGTCTGAATTGCATACCAGATCTTCTTCGGCGTCGTTTCTCCATTTCTCAAGGGCTCAAGTAATCCTGCCACGTGTAGATGGTCGTTCATCCCCGCAAACAACAACCGCCCAGGTTTACAAGGCGTCTCCGACTTCATTGCCACAACCAGAGACAACATCTGATTCAGTTCCGACCCTGGCAGTAGGTACACTAACGTTTCAGGCCAAAACAACTTTGGAGACGTTCCATCAAAGTCTGATCCCGCTCCGATGATTACTCTCGCTGCTCCAGGGTCTGAGCGATTACATACTGCCAGTGCCTTGGCCAGCTGTGAGGTTCCATGAGGCTTTTCATATCGTGGATCTTCTAACAATTTTGGGCCCCTGTAAGCAGTATCGGGGAGTCCCATACTAATCGGCTCAAGAAGCTTCTCCACGGTTCTCAACTGCGCAGTAATCGCCACCCGGATTCTGAAAAGGCTCGTGCAGTGCTTTGGTGGTTCCACAATGAGACCTGGGCTTCCCAACTCCTTGAGAGGCCGGTAGTTGACTGGCCCAAAGATCGATCTCCTCGGAATTCCGGCCAGGTCCGCTGCTTCCAGAGTCTTGTCTCGAGAAAAACGCTCTTCATGCGCCTTTAGCCAATCCACGCAACATTGGTTACTCAGATCCTCATGTTAGACTCTTGAGTCCCATGACTTCCATATTTGAGATCCAGATTTCTCACTCGCTCCAAATACCTGGCTTTGTTTGATTCTCCAGGGCCTTCTGCTGATGCCTTGACGGTCTTGTCTTTCTCCACTATCACTTCTGACGACACCACCAAGCTTTGTGTCGTGGAAGACTCCATCTCATCCTTCTCCATGAGTGTCGAGCCCAGCTTCCCACTCCTACTGCTCACTGAACTTCCTCTAAAATTGATTCGCTCCCTCAGTCGGTCATCACTGGCCTGACCAAGAAGAATGGGGCCTCGGGGGTGGACCAAAAGTGAATTGGTCTGTTTCTAGCAGGTCTGACTCTAGATCGTTGATATGTCTTTAAAAGAAACCATTCAACCACTTCACGCCCTTAGGCTTATCGAAGTGGATGCCATCTGAGGATGAGTCATGCGGCAAGGAATCCTCCATCATTCGCGCGACATCAAGCAGCCTCACGGGTAAGATGCTCTTCTTCTGTATTTCTCTAATTCTGGTCTGCCATCATGTTATAGGTAACCGTACAAATTATGAGCACCAAAGGGTCCAAGTCGATTCTCAGCTCCTCAAGAATGCAGTTTACTTTCTCCGGCAGCCTCATCATCTTCCTGGATTCGTTTCTAGAGAAATTGTTGGTCCCCATCATCAAAGTGACCATGTATATCTTCCTATATTCCAGCATCTCCACTGATGCCAACATCTGAGGCATTGCTGCACCCGAGAAACCCAAGACTCCCACCTGCCAATGTGCTTAGATCCTCTTCAGAACCCTGATCAGACTGTCCCCAATTATTAGGTGGACCGTGCCGTGTGGTATTCTAGGTTGTGTGAAATATTCCACCCAAGATGCATCATTGAAGGCGTCCGTCCTCTTGCGTTGCACTGCCGTCCAATCCTCCCGGCGTGGTCATTGATATGCGCCGTCGGTGTTCTTTTTGTAAAGTGAGATCATGACGCTCCTTACTGGTTGTTCTCTCCAGGTGAGTGGCTCAGTCTCGCGTGCAGGACTCTCGGGAGTCCATGGCTGCAGCCTCTCCTGCAGTTCCCTAAGACGTAATGTCTCCGCGCTAGCCTGGGTGTCCCCGCACTAGTGTTGAGCTGGGTGTCAGACCCGGTAGTGCGACATCTACCCTTAGCGGCCTGATTTGGCCTGACTCAAGATCTTTCAAGGAAGGGATGGGTTCTGGTGGCGTCCACATGTCCAGGTTTTCGTTCATTTGCTCCCGGGCTATACGGTCCATGTTGAAGCGTCCACTCGACCTGGGAGCTTCACTTCCATCAAGGAATCTGGTCTCGATCTAGTCTTCAAGGGCTCAATCGACGTCTTCATCTTCCGCTCCTTGCCGCTCGCGATCGCTTGCTGTTTTCCCTGCAATCGCTCAAGTTCAGGTTTTATCTGGTCACAGTTCGCTGAGCTCCCTTGAAATTTTTGTGCTTGATCCTGCTCCGGCCTCAACAAGTCCCTCTCAAAAATCAGTTTGTCCTTTTCGAGCACGGCTTGATCCCTATCGAGATTGGCTTGGTCCCTTTCTCTTGGAGCCCTTTCCAGTTCCCTCTTCAAGTTACTGAGGTCTGGATGTTCCTCCTCTGTTTGTTGGGCCCGTATCATGGACAATGCTTTGCTGCTTTACTGGGTCCAGTCCTTCTTGTCGGCCTGGTCGTAAAGGAAAATTCCCCAGCGCGATATTCCGTCGTATTCCTAAGGCCTCTATCGATTTTCCAAGACAGCCACCTAGTCTGTTCTTGATTAGAGATCCCGTCCGAGGTGTAGCCCACCATCAGCACTGCCTCCGTCGCCGTCTCTCTGCAATCAAGATCCCTCAAGTGCCTATACAGTTCATCGAGCGTGAGTTTCTTCAATGCTGCTGGCACAGATTTGGTGCTGCTGGCCAAAAACGGTCTGCCAACAATTTATGCTTCGTAGCACTTAAGAAAAACCTTTACCAGATGAAGACTTAAGAAATGCCTTTCACCGGTATGGATTGCGGATTACTGGGTGATGCTCTCCTTCCGTAACTCGTGTACTTCAGTTCGATTATCATTGTAAGCGATTCAAAACCAATCTGAAAACAAAGCTGAATTTTAGATCAAGAATGTTTGCTCATGACCAATCTAAATTTCACCCCTTTGAGGCTTTTAAACGTTATTCGAACAATCTCTGCTAAAATGATTCAATCAGGTATTATAATCATGCAGGTCCTTTTATGTTTTAACCATATAATTTGGACAAATTTTTTATTTCGATTGTCATGCCAGTTATTTTAAAATCTATTTTCCTATCGCGTGACAGCCTTTTACCCAGCTCAAGACCCTTGTGCCCATTCAAGATCCAGCCCCCAATTCGGGACCCTTGTGACCACTCGAGACTCCGGAAAAACCCAAGTAGTTCTTCTTGTGTAGATGTATCATTAATTCTGTTTCTGCGAAGACCACGTGCAGGATGGCGTATAGTTCCCTAGGGTTCAATCTGCCCCTGTTTGTATCGTAGACTGGCATTGAAACCTCCTTTATCCCTCTTTCCACTAGAAAGTCCCTCAATTGTGTCAAGGCCAGCATCACGTGCTCGGCATCTACCACGTTTCTCTCAATGACTCTTCTTACCAAAATGCATTAGGTATTTGCCAGGAACCTGTGATACTGAAGGAGGAAGTACCGCCTGGCCTCCCAATCCTGGTCTCTGCCTGAACAGGAACTCCACATTTTGGTATTCTCTCTTAAAATCGGTCTCCAATTTGGTATCAAAACTCATATCCGCGGTTATGCAGATTGCACTGGTCCTATCTGACAAGATGAAGTCACTGTCTGTGATGAAGTCACAGGATGTTTTCCGAACACTCATTTGGTATTTCGATCTTGGTCTTGAAATTTCTTCCGATGGTAAGCTCGACTTCTTGATCCAGCTCCTGTCCGCTAGTCTCCGGATTTTTGGTGTGGGTAAAACCTACCCCCACTCCCCGAACAAAAATGTTTGTCGACGTCCCCGTCGATGGTGCTGGACTCAAGTTGCCGGGTGGTATGTCTAATGGTCGGTCTGTCGCTGTCCAATCAAACAACGAGTTCCTTTCTCTCGCGTGTTTCTCCGCTGATATGTCCACTTGTAAGATGCTTTGTGTTTCGTTCTCGTCGGCCTGCAGACCATGTATCCACTCTAGAATCCTCAAACTCGTGGTTTTCCTTCTTTCTATTTCACTCTGTTCCAGATCCACTTATTTTTTCGGCACGGTATGGTCCTCTTGCAACGAGTGCTCACTGTCGTTGATGATCTGCCACTCTTCATCTGCCACCAGGTCGCCAATCCTCACCATATCTGCTCCTATCTCGTCTTGCTGTGTTTTGTCAATCAAGAAGTCATCGCCGTACCTGTTATACCTTAGGCGTGTCTTTTTGCGCCCGCCCGATCTTGTTTTCGTGGTCATGGGCATATTTGATTCTGTCTATTCTGGCACTTCGGTCTGTTCTGGTTTTTTCCAGTCCTCATATGCGAAAGAGCCTTCGTCCGAGCCTATCTCTTCTGTCTTCTCATTGTCGTCCATACTCATGTTCTCGTTGCCGTCATTTTTTCCCTGGCGCCTTTCTCATTCACCTCACATGCCGATTCCACCACTAGATACTCATGGCACGCACCAATTTTCCGGTGATGGGACATGAGGCTTCAGATTCTCATAGTGTGCGGCGCGACCTGTGCTCAAGCGGTAGAATCTACCCTGCTGGTGCACCTCTGTTACCATGAACGGTTCTCTCCAGTTCTTCGATAAATTCTTTGTTCCTTTTGGAGGTATGAAATTCTGGAATACCCAGACATATTGTCCCACAGCATATGGTGTCGCTTGAATTATTTTGTCATTGTCCGTCATACACTTCGAGCAATATACCCTGAACATATTCATTAGCGTTCTGTTTTGCATTTCCACATGTCCATTCGTCTGTGGATGGTAAGTTGTCGAGTGTGCGTGGGCAATGTTTGATCTTCTCATGAGTTCTTTTGTCAGATCGCCAATGAATGCTTTCCCATTGTCTGATTGGAAGGTCATCGGAAAACCATTCTTTAATACCAATGTGTGATCAAGTGGTCGCAAGTTTCTTCTGCCGAGGCCGTCTGACACGGTACTGCTTCGGCCAGTTTCGTGAAGTGATCTATGATTACTAGTATCTGGTTATATCCCGAGTCGGTCGTGCAGATCTTTTGGCGGTCTATCTGCACAACCTCATTGAACTCTGAGCTCTCCACTGATTTGAGAAGGAACTTCATCTTGGGTCTTTTACCTGTAGGCACCACAAGAAAGCGTTGACCCATCTCTCGCAAACTTTCCTCATTCCAGGCCCGCCAAATCGATGTAGTATTCTTTGTTGCACCTTGTCTATTCCTTGATGACCCATCTGACCATGTGATCTGAACAGCACTTTTGTTTGATATAGCTGCAGTAATATAATGAGATTATGTTTGTGCAGTATTTTCTCGTCTCTTCTCCTGCAGGCCACCACACCGTCCACTGTGTGGTAGAGTAAGTCCTTACGTTCCTTGTAGAGCTGGCTCAAGATCTTGTAGCTGTCCTCCTCCATATCTCTTTTTTCCTTTACTCCCGTTTGGATCCATTTGAAGAGGTTGCTTGTCATTTTGACGTTTTTTTGTGCTCTTATCAGGTCCGATAGCCTGTACCTCGCCTTGACGTGCTCCTTTAGTTCCATCATTTGTCCGTTCAGTATTCCCGGATTGTGGATATCGTCCTTAAGCTTGACGCATACTATCCCTCTCAAGACCTCCCTATCACCTTCCGCCTCCAGATTCGTCCTGATGTTTGAACTGCATGATAGTTCCCTGAAAAATTTTCTGGGCACCACTATGATCTCTAGCTCTTCTCCTCCGTTCACGTCATGATGCTGAAGGTTGTATGTCCCGGACAAGCGATCGGTCTGCAATTCCCTTTGCTGATACCGTCTTTTTTCTTCAGCTAATATCGTGCAGAGGCTGTCTTGCTCACCATCACTTTCCATTGAATATCCATCCCAATCTTTTGATTCCTCCGACAAATTTTCATGGTCACCTTCAATCTCTTGTAGCAACCACTCCCCGGACTCTTGATCCAGTCCGAGATCTTCAACTTCTTCTTTAAACGACATTTTTTTTTGGTCCTCCGTAGCGATGTTTCCTCCGTAGCGTTGTTTGCTTGAGTTCGTCCTCCGTAGCGTTGTTTGCTTGAGTATATCTTCCGGGATATTCTCGACTATTGTTCGTACCACCTCTTTCTTGTCTGGTTCCCCGGTTTTCAGTGAATTTTCAATGCTTAAGACCTCTTTCCTTCTCATTATTGTGATTTCTGGCTCATCATTTCTTATGGTTGAGGTTTAGACCACGGGTTTGTCATCGGCCAGCTTCTCAAGCAATTTCATCAAATCCTGTCCTACCATTACCTTCCCTGTTTCAATTTCGTCCAGTTTGTAACCTTTCGCTATGAGTGTCTCTCTGACTATCCCTGATTTGAGCAGGATTTCCACCGGCATCCTGGCTTTTCTCTTCAGTATTGTCGTTTCCCGATGCTCAGTTGGTAATTCAGAGTGGTCTTCTGTCGGTTTGCTTGACATAAAGAGCCATCTCGTGAGCGGTAGGCTATCGCACGTTTTATTGCCCATGACTGAGAATCCATTTTTTTAATCTCAGGCCTATCGGCCTCCCTCTGTTCTTGCCTCCCGTAGAGTTCCGTTTTCTTGCTCAAGTGTCGGCATTTTGGTGTTTATCTCTCGTCCTACGCTCAATTATCATATTGTAACTATCCAGTCGTGCTATCCATCTCCCGATGAAGTTTTGGTCCATTGAGTATATCTTCAGCCAACTAAGTGCCCTGTTGTCTACCCGTAGTTTCAAAGGCTCACTGCACAGATACGCCTTGCACTTTTCCACAAAGGTGACTACCGCGAACATCACCGCTTTGGGTGCCCCATACTTCATTTTCGTGTCGCTCAAGACTTTGCTTCCGTAGGCTATCGGTCTCAAGACACTCTTCTCGTTCCATTTCTGTTCTTGATGGAGTATGCCAGAGATCGCGACCACCGACGCGTCTGTGTCCAGGAGCTTCACACAATTATTTTTTTGTTCTTTGAAATGATTCTTCCGCCGCGTTATTCCACGTGAATTTCTTGCCTTTATGCCTCATGAGATGTTGCATCGGATATGCTTTATATGCATAGCCCTTGATGAATTGTTTATAGTAGTTGGCGAAAACCAGAAAGCTCATCAATTGATGTTCAGTTTTCGGTGACTGCGAGGTCAGAACTGCTTCTATCGCATCTGGGTCTGGTCGGATGCCATGTTTATCTACAATCCTCCCCAGGTATTTTATCAAGTCCTCTCAAACCACACATTTCGAGGGTTTACACTTCAGTCCTTTCCTTTTCATGCATGCAAACACTTTGTCCAGTCGTTCGATGTGGTCCTCTAGAGTAAGTGTTGCGATCACCACGTCATCCACGTTACACAGCGCCAAGTTGCCATATTTCTTTGTCACACTTGTCAGTACATGTGCCATCAGTCGCTGAAATGTGGCTGTCGCGTTGCAGTGGCCAAAGGGCATCCTCTTTCAATGGAACAGCCCCAGCTCGCAACCAAATCCAGTTTTGTCCCTATCTTTTTTCCTAAGCGGCACTTGCCAAAAAGCTGACCCCAGATCAAGAAGTTGAAAATTTTGCATCCCTCAATTTTGAAAGACTTTCATCTAATCTAGGTATGGGTTAGGCAGCCTTCATTGTGACGGAATTCAGATTTCGAAAGTCGCAACAGAATCTCAGTTGATCCCCTTTCTTTTTGGCTATCACTACTCCACACGCCCACGGTGATTTGGATGGTTCTATCATATCATACTCTAGTAAGGCTTCTTTCTCTTTTCTACATGCATCTGATTTGTTTGGGGTCATGCGCCTCGCTTCCTCCCCGACTCCTCTAGTTCTAATTTTTGTTCAACGAAATTACAGCACCCGATGTCCGCCTCATGTCTAGAAAAAACATCCTGATTGCTATCTAGCTCGTTCTTGATGGCTTCGAGCTGTTCGTCCGTTATTTTGCCCCTTAAGTGTTCAATTTCTGGTAATACTGGTTTTTCCATTTCCAATTCTTCCTGTGTGAGTCTTTCTGGGAAAATAGAACAGCTCGAAAGTCCGTCGTTGCTTTCTGACTTCAGTGAATATATAAGACCTGATGAAGTTTTTATTTTCTTCAATCTTCTCGAGATACAAATCTTGTTTTTGTGATTCGCACAATCAAGAACTTCGTATATTTTCACATTTTGTGTCACTTCATATCTAATTTTCACCGGCAGTGGGTATCCAAGCTTCCTGCCTCTCTCGATTGCTATCGGTATATCAAGATTATTCAGCAATACACTGACGCAGAGGCCACTTTTGGTGATCGAGAATTATCTTCCTAAAATAGCAGCTCTTTGGCTATTAGGATTCGGTAATATACGTTCCTGTTTCTTATCGCTTAGTTCTTAATAGTTCTTTATTCTCAAGCTTACTTTTGCGGACTCGTTTTCTTTCTCCTAACTCTTCTACTCAAGAACACAGGAGCTTCATTCTCTTTCGCCATTATCAAATTTACCGGTTTATTTACGTATTTCCTTTCCGAATTTCGAATTCTGAACATCGCATTGTTAAGATCAATCGTTACATTGAAATTTCTGATGAAATCTCTGCCTAAAATAAACTGATCTGACTCATCTAGATTTTCCACCACCAGAAAACTCATCCACAGGTTAAAATCCGCCAGATTCAGATTTTTATCGGTGTCCTTCTAAGAACTCTCAATGCTCCTTTGTTCGCTGCTGACAGCTGTATCCTTGAGTGATCAAGTCTTCTTGGTCGAATCCCATTCTTCATCATGTTTTTATTGGTAATTGGGTCTTTTTCAGCTAATGACCAGACCGCGTGGGAACACATCTGCCTCTGTTCCCAGGCGCATGGCATTTTCTTCTAGAATGGCACAATGCCCAATCGACCTCACCTTGAGTTCCTCTCGACCTAGATCGGTTTGACCGGCGAGATCCTCGTCACACGTTATCATCATCTTCGTGTAGATGCTAATTCCATCTATATTCAACATGACCTCATGTGGACCATAGGCTTCTATGTATCTGCTGTCTATCCTAATTGACTTTCCACCACCTCTCGTGAGTAATGCTCTAAGTGCTTTCGAAGGAGCTTGTGGGCTGATTCTGCGCCTATAGTCCGCATATAAATCTATATGCATCAATGTTTGGTCGCTTGGTTCACTCAGATTCCTCGTTACTTCATGTCCGCCAACCGTGATAATTGACATGATTCTCGCCCCAATCTTTGTTATTCCGATAGGTTTTCCAGTCAACATTTTCAATGTTTTGTAGTTGCTCTTGACCGTCAGATTATCACTCGTCTCGGTTTCCCGTGTTGCCATTGAGAGTGTCTCGTTCCTCTGTTGCCTCTCTATTTCCTGCTTCAGCCTTTGTTCGATCTCTTCTGTCACCAAGTCTTGTTTTAGTTTGTTGGTAGCCTCTGCTGTGGTGCTTTCTCTTAGTTTATTTCTAGTGAACTTTTCGTCTTAACCTCTCCGGCATCTCTCTCTTCGGTCACGGCCTCTCTTGATTTTGTCGTTAACTCGCCACTTAACACCTTTTTCTGCAAGTCGTTCTCAGCTTGTCTATTCCTGGTATTCTGCACCACAGCAAGCGCTAACTTGTGTTTTGGGTGATTCTGATGCTTAACTGGTTCCCAAAACAGCGGACAGTTTATTTTAAAGTGGCCTTCTTGATTGCAGAAAAAGCACCTCGCGCCTATCTTAATAATCAAGCCACTATAAAACTCGTGTTCTTCCATCTGATTCTTGTCCTGTTCCCCAGGTGTATATCCCAATCATTTCATCCCTTGTTTATAAGTGGTGCAATCCTCTACGTAGTGATCTGCTGAGCCACAATTCGAGCATGACCATCGTTTGTCCGTATAGTCTCTTGGCTTTAACCAAGACTACCTCTGTTGTTGGCTTCCTCCTTGCAGGTTCCTACTGTAAGAAAATGAGTATATCTTCGGTTTCACTAACATAAACTCTCTAGAGTTCTGTCTCATCTCTTCTGGGGTTGGCGCATTATCCTTCGAAAGCTTCTAGTATGTTGCCAACATCGTTCTCATTTCGTCGCTTTTCACCCCATCAATGAATTTCGAAGCAATGCTGAAGTTTCTACTTTTAGTTGATTCCTCTGGATAGCTTCTTCTTCTTAAGCTCTCTAGATCATCTAGGAATCGATCAATCGATCCATCATCTCTCTGTTTTTTTTTCTCGAAACTCATCATGACTTGGTGTCCCTTCATCCCCGATCCGAATCGGTTCAACAAAATTTCAAAAATCTTGTCCGCCGTGTCATATACTTCTTCCTTCTTGGCTATCACGCACTTCAGCGCCGTGCCCTCCAGATTGCTTAGTATTGCTGTGCACACCTGCCTTTCATCATTCAGGATGTCTTGCTCAAGATGTATTCTCATTACCTCAACCCAAGTGTCTATGCAACCATCCGAGTTATCTTTGAATTCCTTTGGCTTCTTGAAGGTTTTTCTCGATTTACCTCCTCCTTTATCGCTCGACTCTGTGTTCCTTGTGGCGAATGCTTCAAGCGTCCTGTTCATCATTTCTCAAGCATTTGCCCATGTCATGGCATCAGCTGTTACACTAGTGTGTGCGCCCGACGAATCCCTTGGTATCCTCGTTGAGTTCGGCACTCCACCTTTTATGGCCGTTTTGGTTATCCCCGATCCTATGCTGTTGTTGATCAGTGGTAATTTTGTCGATTCCTGTTTCTTACGTTGAGGTTCTGGTCTCTGCTTTTTGTGTCCATTCTCGTCTCTAGACTCCATAACTTCTCGTTTACGTTCTCATACCGCCTTTTCATCTCCTCCATATCTTTCTGAATATGCTTCTCTCGCTCCTTGTCTGTTGTCTTCAATTTGTTCGCCATCTGTTGTAGCTTTCCTTCTGTGGCTCTCGCTAAGTCATAGTAATTGTCCAGATTCTCATTTTTGTTGTGTCGAAGTTCCTTCTTCAGTTCCTGGCGGTCCTCCTCGCTGCACCCAGCTTTTTGTCTAGCTGTTCCCACTTTGACATCAAGTCCCCCAACTCAACTAGTGGTATTTTTGATTCTGCTGCTTGCCAATTTTGGTGACCCGCGGCTCCCTCTATGAGTTGCTCCTTCCCCTGGTCAGCTTCTGTGGTTATCGTCGAAACTGTACCGAAGTTTTTGCCTTCCTCCTCGCTGTCGTCATATCCTCCTCCCCCGGTTTCATTCCGACCATCGCCGCAAATATTGGGACCCAAATATTGGGACCCTTAAACCACTATCCCAGGATCCAAGTGTTGGGACCCTTAAATCAATATCCCAGGACTCACGTGTTGGAACCCTTAAATCACTATCCCAGGACTAAAATGTTGGGACTTTTAAATCCTTATCCCAGGACTCAAGCGTTGGGACCCTTAAATCACTATCCCAAGACTACCTCCAGAACTCGTGCAAAATTCTCTACTACCGTGACTCAAGTGTTGGAATATTCAATCCGTTATCCCAGTACCACATTCGGAATTCGTTTAAAGTTCTCCAAAAATTTGATTTCCTTTTAAATCCAATGCAAGCTGAAATGCAACATGGTCTTTGACCTTTTTGTGGTTGCAAGTGCACCAATTCTCCGTGAAACTTTCAAATATTTTTCAAAAACAAAAAAAATTAGAAAGTAAAAATCAATAGAAAAAAGATGTATGTACCTAAAACGCGAAGTCAACAAGAAACGTCTTTTGAAAAAATTGTCTGGTACCTAGTTGTCAAGCGTTTTTCCTCCCCCCTTTTAAAAATGTTATGGGCCATTTGCCTACTGGGTTCTAAGAATTGTCTATTTCCGATCGCCCCAACCCATCCGGCCAGGTTACCTACATTATTTCGAGTTTAGTATCGGGTACCTTCGCGGTCCAACTCCTGTTCTGAGTCTTTAACTTGACTGCTCCAGACTTTAGTTGATCTTTTGTAACTAAATCGACGATATCGATTGTATAGTTACTGTAATGAAGCACCCCTTTTTATAATTTCCAACTACCAAACTCCATCTTAAACAGCCCCCTTCTAACCTCCCCCCTTTCTAGCCCTCACTAAAGCCGAAAAATAGCTTAAGCGCGATGAGTGCTTAATCTCTCGAGAGAAAGTCCGTAGAGCCTGTTTCCAAGCTCTGCTCAAGTAAAAACGTTTTCTCAAAATTTTGCGTGCCGCTTATTCCCTTTTATAAATATCTCCTTGGTATAAAGTGGATTTTAACGATACCCGTTTGACTGAACAGTGCACACTGATGATCCCCTCCTGCTGCTGTACTGCTCTGACCACCCTTCTGCTAGTTTGTTCCCAGTCGTGCCTTCTCTCGTTTTTCAGAACCCCTTCCTACGAACCACTTTGCCTTTTGTCTAGTCGCCTCTTCTGGTGAAGTCTGCCAGTGGTTCTCCAACGTTGCCAGGTTTTCTAAAAACCTTTTCAACGCCCCAAACTCCGCCACCTGCTGAAAATTTGCTGTTTCGATCGAAACGATCGGTTCGCTTTGAAAACAGTATGAGTACACCGTTAGTTTTTATTGGACACTGGACCTTTGATCCATTTCAGTTGGATCAACCTAAAACTCGCCTTATCTCAACATAATCTCATAAAATGCACATAAGAGTTTTAAATTAAGTACTCACATAGTGACGCGACTCTAGAATTAGGTAAGAGATAAAAAAAAAGCAGCTCTACAAGAAGTCTGAGGCAAATAAGTGTAGCTCAAGAAATTTTTTTTCCTGGACAATTGGGCGACTTCGGCTGTTCGCCTTCCCAGTCAAGTTTCACTCTCGCCCAATCAATTCCATTTCTTTTCTTGAACTCTGGATCCTCTCTATCGGGAACAAGACAACTCTACTCGTACTGAAGAATCTGGTAAAATTGCGAATAGTGATTTCTGTCGACTTTCCCGCGAATATATATGTCGAATCTTCTGATCTAATTCATTTTGTTTTTTCAGTTGTCGCGAGAAACTTGAGCCTGACAGTGTCAATTCGAGTTTCTGAAAAAGTACTTTTCATCCCAAAACGAGGCCAAACTTCCAAATTTGACAAACTGTTACAATCTATTGATCAAAAACATTATTATAATGGTAAATAAAGTAGTAGCCCTGTTTTTAGGAGTGACCTCGTGGTCTGGGGATATTGAGATTAGCTATGAGCTCACTATTTTAGCTTGTAACTATGTTAATTTGCGCGTTTTGGCCAATAGCCTTAAGTCGTAACGACTTAGTCGACACGATGATGACGGACCACACGTTGAATTGGCTTTGGTAGAGAAGGTTAAAAGCATGTCAAGCAGTGTTTAGGCGCTAGCCAGTCTTTTTAGGAACTAGTTTTTTTCCGTCGATATGTACTTCCAGGCGAATGTTACAATTCTCCCAGTTTCTGTAATTCACTTCACTTGAGGCGTAGTTTGCTTACAATTGCGGCCGAGCCTAAAAAGTACGAGCGTTCATGGCGGGGCGGTGTTATCAATCGAACTAAAAACATCGAAAAGTTTTGGGGTAATTTTTTTTGGAAGGATTGAAGGCCGAACCGATTTATCCCAGGACTCAAGCGTTGGGACCCTTAAATCACTATCTCAAGACTACCTCCAGAATTCGTGCAAACTTCTCCACTACCGTGACTCAAGTGTTGGAATATTCAATCCGTTATCCCAGTACCACATTCGGAACTCGTATAAAATTCTCCAAAATTTGATTTCCTTTTAAATCCAATGCAACTGAAATGCAACTTGGTCTTAGACTTTTTTGTGGTTGCAAGTGCACTAATTCTCCGTAAAATTTTCAAATATTTTTCAAAAACAAAAAAATTAGAAAGTAAAAATCAATAAAAAAGATGTATGTACATAAAACGCGAAGTCAACAAGGACCGTCTTTTGAAAAAACTGTCTGGTACCTGATTGTCAAGCGTTCTTACTGCCCCCTTTTAACAATGTTATGGGGCATTTGCCTACTGGGTTTTAAGAATTGTCTATTTCCGATCTGGGTTCTAAGAATTGTCTGAAACAGGGACATTTGCCAACTGGGTTCTAAGAATTGTCTATTTCCAGCTTCATTCGCGTCGATAAAAACGTTGATATCTATTTCAGATTTTAAATGCTGGGATATAGAAGAGTCAAAAAGCAAAATGCACATTACCGCTCCAAAGATCCTATCGGGAATTTGAAAATAAAGTGCGTACAAAAACTGGCCTTAAATCTTTTTGCACTTGCTATGATTATCATATCGTTTTTTTAGGGTTACCTTGAAAAAATTGACAGCAGCTTCAGTATTTAATACTGGAGATAAAGCAGAGTCTGAAACAGGAACAAGGACAAAGGTATCTGCCAAAGAAAATTTCCTAGATTTTCGAAAAAATGACGCACTTGTCTTTATATAGAACGCACTTATCTTCAAATTTCAATCGTTCTTTTTGAAGAAGAATGGTTGTCTCCTGTGATTGGCAACGAATTGGCAACGATATGTTGCGAAAGTGGGGCTTGCAAATGTTTTTGTACAAATTGCAAGCAAATTGAATCGGATAGAGTTTTGTTTCATAGGCGAAAAGGCAATTTTCGGAATTGAGATCAAAAAGCATTGAATGCGTTCAAATCAAAAATAGAGTTCGGCCCGAGACAGATCCTTAGGGACTTCGTTTCCTGAGCATTTGTCTTGCGGATTTGGACTTGCCCAAAAGCACACACTGCAGACGGTTTCCCGCACGCTAGTGTTTTTCCAACGATACCGTTTTCTCTTAGGATTCCAAACAATCAGCTATCGGGGATAGGGTTAAATGCTTTTCTGAAATCCATGTAAGCTACTTCAACTTCGTTGTTTTTATCTAGTTCCTCAGCCATATTATCCAAAATGTTTAGAAGCTAGATCTATGATAAATTTCCGCATAGAAAGTATTTCTGCCTCGTTTCGGTACTGAGGTAGATCGGTTTCGGATAGCTGACCGATTGACAACATTTCAATTAATACGTAAATTAACCGTAATTATCGGAAATTACAAGTCAACAAAGAATAACGAACTGCCATAAACTTCGGTATTTAAAAGCAGAATTCAATTTCATAAAATACGCAAAATGAAAACTTAAAAAAGTCAACTTTAAAATGGCGCCTGAACAATTTGTGAACTTTGTTTCGATCTTTCAGTTTCGACTCTTTTCACGCACTTCTTCGTTCACCAGAAAACTCATCAGTTGTGACCAGGGTTTTTTCTCGCTATGAATTCTAGCGAGAACATCCTCGCCCCCCAACAGAGCGAGAAGAGGTGAGAGCTCCAAGATCAACCGGGTCAGCTCTCACATACAGGAACTGCTCCTGTCCGGGTCGGCGGACCATATTTCTGCCTCGTTTCGGTACTGAGGTAGATCGGTTTCGGTGTTGTTGTTAACCTGTCGTCTGTTTAAACAATTGCTGGTATTGATTCAGTCAAAACCGTTTTCTGTCGAACTTTTTTCCAGAATTTCTTGGGGTTCGTCTTAGTCTCTTCTGATATATTTTTTTTTCTGTCAGATACTCGGCTCTGATTTCTGTGGTCATTTAATTTCTTTTCTGTTTGTAGCTAATTAAGTAAAATATAGTGTGTGCGCCCGACGAATCCCTTGGTATCCTCGTTGAGTTCGGCACTCCACCTTTTATGGCCGTTTTGGTTATCCCCAATCCTATGCTGTTGTTGATCAGTGGTAATTTTGTCGATTCCTGTTTCTTACGTTGAGGTTCTGGTCTCTGCTTTTTGTGTCCATTCTCGTCTCTAGACTCCATAACTTCTCGTTTACGTTCTCATACCGCCTTTTCATCTCCTCCATATCTTTCTGAATATGCTTCTCTCGCTCCTTGTCTGTTGTCTTCAATTTGTTCGCCATCTGTTGTAGCTTTCCTTCTGTGGCTCTCGCTAAGTCATAGTAATTGTCCAGATTCTCATTTTTGTTGTGTCGAAGTTCCTTCTTCAGTTCCTGGCGGTCCTCCTCGCTGCACCCAGCTTTTTGTCTAGCTGTTCCCACTTTGACATCAAGTCCCCCAACTCAACTAGTGGTATTTTCGATTCTGCTGCTTGCCAATTTTGGTGACCCGCGGCTCCCTCTATGAGTTGCTCCTTCCCCTGGTCAGCTTCTGTGGTTATCGTCGAAACTGTACCGAAGTTTTTGCCTTCCTCCTCGCTGTCGTCATATCCTCCTCCCCCGGTTTCATTCCGACCATCGCCGCAAATATTGGGACCCAAATATTGGGACCCTTAAACCACTATCCCAGGATCCAAGTGTTGGGACCCTTAAATCAATATCCCAGGACTCACGTGTTGGAACCCTTAAATCACTATCCCAGGACTAAAATGTTGGGACTTTTAAATCCTTATCCCAGGACTCAAGCGTTGGGACCCTTAAATCACTATCCCAAGACTGCCTCCAGAAATCGTGCAAACTTCTCCACTACCGTGACTCAAGTGTTGGAATATTCAATCCGTTATCCCAGTACCACATTCGGAATTCGTTTAAAGTTCTCCAAAAATTTGATTTCCTTTTAAATCCAATGCAAGCTGAAATGCAACATGGTCTTTGACCTTTTTGTGGTTGCAAGTGCACCAATTCTCCGTGAAACTTTCAAATATTTTTCAAAAACAAAAAAAATTAGAAAGTAAAAATCAATAGAAAAAAGATGTATGTACCTAAAACGCGAAGTCAACAAGAAACGTCTTTTGAAAAAATTGTCTGGTACCTAGTTGTCAAGCGTTTTTCCTCCCCCCTTTTAAAAATGTTATGGGCCATTTGCCTACTGGGTTCTAAGAATTGTCTATTTCCGATCGCCCCAACCCATCCGGCCAGGTTACCTACATTATTTCGAGTTTAGTATCGGGTACCTTCGCGGTCCAACTCCTGTTCTGAGTCTTTAACTTGACTGCTCCAGACTTTAGTTGATCTTTTGTAACTAAATCGACGATATCGATTGTATAGTTACTGTAATGAAGCACCCCTTTTTATAATTTCCAACTACCAAACTCCATCTTAAACAGCCCCCTTCTAACCTCCCCCCTTTCTAGCCCTCACTTAAGCCAAAAAATAGCTTAAGCGCGATGAGTGCTTAATCTCTCGAGAGAAAGTCCGTAGAGCCTGTTTCCAAGCTCTGCTCAAGTAAAAACGTTTTCTCAAAATTTTGCATGCCGCTTATTCCCTTTTATAAATATCTCCTTTGGTATAAAGTGGATTTTAACGATACCCGTTTGACTGAACAGTGCACACTGATGATCCCCTCCTGCTGCTGTACTGCTCTGACCACCCTTCTGCTAGTTTGTTCCCAGTCGTGCCTTCTCTCGTTTTTCAGAACCCCTTCCTACGAACCACTTTGCCTTTTGTCTAGTCGCCTCTTCTGGTGAAGTCTGCCAGTGGTTCTCCAACGTTGCCAGGTTTTCTAAAAACCTTTTCAACGCCCCAAACTCCGCCACCTGCCGAAAATTTTCTGTTTCGATCGAAACGATCGGTTCGCTTTGAAAACAGTATGAGTATACCGTTAGTTTTTATTGGACACTGGACCTTTGATCCATTTCAGATGGATCAACCTAAAACTCGCCTTATCTCAACATAATCTCATAAAATGCACCTAAGAGTTTTAAATTAAGTACTCACATAGTGACGCGACTCTAGAATTAGGTAAGAGATAAAAAAAAAGCAGCTCTACAAGAAGTCTGAGGCAAATAAGTGTAGCTCAAGAAATTTTTTTCCTGGACAATTGGGCGACTTTGGCTGTTCGCCTTCCCAGTCAAGTTTCACTCTCGCTCAATCAATTGCATTTCTTTTCTTGAACTCTGGATCCTCTCTATCGGGAACAAGACAACTCTACTCGTACTGAAGAATCTGGTAAATTTGCGAATAGTGATTTCTGTCGACTTTCCCGCGAATATATATGTCGAATCTTCTGATCTAATTCATTTTGTTTTTTCAGTTGTCGCGAGAAACTTGAGCCTGACAGTGTCAATTCGAGTTTTTGAAAAAGTACTTTTCATCCCGAAACGAGACCAAACTTCCAAATTTGACAAACTGTTACAATCTATTGATCAAAAACATTATTATAATGGTAAATAAAGTAGTAGCCCTGTTTTTCGGAGTGACCTCGTGGTCTGGGGATACTGAGATTAGCTATGAGCTCACTATTTTAGCTTGTAACTATGTTAATTTGCGCGTTTTGGCCAATAGCCTTAAGTCGTAACGACTTAGTCGACACGATGATGACGGACCACACGTTGAATTGGCTTTGGTAGAGAAGGTTAAAAGCTTGTCAAGCAGTGTTTAGACGCTAGCCAGTCTTTTTAGGAACTAGTTTTTTTCCGTCGATATGTACTTCCAGGCGAATGTTACAATTCTCCCAGTTTCTGTAATTCACTTCACTTGAGGCGTAGTTTGCTTACAATTGCGGCCGAGCCTAAAAAGTACGAGCGTTCATGGCGGGGCGGTGTTATCAATCGAACTAAAAACATCGACAAGTTTTGGGGTAATTTTTTTTGGAAGGATTGAAGGCCGAACCAATTTATCCCAGGACTCAAGCGTTGGGACCCTTAAATCACTATCTCAAGACTACCTCCAGAATTCGTGCAAACTTCTCCACTACCGTGACTCAAGTGTTGGAATATTCAATCCGTTATCCCAGTACCACATTCGGAACTCGTATAAAATTCTCCAAAATTTGATTTCCTTTTAAATCCAATGCAACTGAAAAGCAACTTGGTCTTCGACCTTTTTGTGGTTGCAAGTGCACTAATTCTCCGTAAAATTTTCAAATATTTTTCAAAAACAAAAAAATTAGAAAGTAAAAATCAATAAAAAAGATGTATGTACATAAAACGCGAAGTCAACAAGGACCGTCTTTTGAAAAAACTGTCAGGTACCTGATTGTCAAGCGTTCTTACTGCCCCCTTTTAACAATGTTATGGGGCATTTGCCTACTGGGTTTTAAGAATTGTCTATTTCCGATCTGGGTTCTAAGAATTGTCTGAAACAGGGACATTTGCCAACTGGGTTCTAAGAATTGTCTATTTCCAGCTTCATTCGCCTCGATAAAAACGTTGATATCTATTTCAGATTTTAAATGCTGGGATATAGAAGAGGCAAAAAGCAAAATGCACATTACCGCTCCAAAGATCCTATCGGGAATTTGAAAATAAAGTGCGTACAAAAACTGGCCTTAAATCTTTTTGCACTTGCTATGATTATCATATCGTTTTATTTTAGGGTTACCTTAAAAAAATTGACAGCAGCTTCATTATTTAATACTGGAGATAAAGCAGAGTCTGAAACAGGAACAAGGACAAAGGTATCTGCCAAAGAAAATTTCCTAGATTTTCGAAAAAATGACGCACTTGTCTTTATATAGAACGCACTTATCTTCAAATTTCAATCGTTCTTTTTGAAGAAGAATGGTTGTCTCCTGTGATTGGCAACGAATTGGCAACGATATGTTGCGAAAGTGGGGCTTGCAAATGTTTTTGTACAAATTGCAAGCAAATTGAATCGGATAGAGTTTTGTTTCATAGGCGAAAAGGCAATTTTCGGAATTGAGATCAAAAAGCATTGAATGCGTTCAAATCAAAAATAGAGTTCGGCCCGAGACAGATCCTTAGGGACTTCGTTTCCTGAGCATTTGTCTTGCGGATTTGGACTTGCCCAAAAGCACACACTGCAGACGGTTTCCCGCACGCTAGTGTTTTTCCAACGATACCGTTTTCTCTTAGGATTCCAAACAATCAGCTATCGGGGATAGGGTTAAATGCTTTTCTGAAATCCATGTAAGCTACGTCAACTTCGTTGTTTTTATCTAGTTCCTCAGCCATATTATCCAAATTGTTTAGAAGCTAGATCTATGATAAATTTCCGCATAGAAAGTATTTCTGCCTCGTTTCGGTACTGAGGTAGATTGGTTTCGGATAGCTGACCGATTGACAACATTTCAATTTATACGTAAATTAACCGTAATTATCGGAAATTACAAGTCAACAAAGAATAACGAACTGCCATAAACTTCGGTATTTAAAAGCAGAAATCAATTTCATAAAATACGCAAAATGAAAACTTAAAAAAGTCAACTTTAAAATGGCGCCTGAACATTTTGTGAACTTTGTTTCGATCTTTCAGTTTTTCACGCACTTCTTCGTTCACCAGAAAACTCATCAGTTGTGACCAGGGTTTTTTCACGCTATGAATTCTAGCGAGAACATCCTCGCCCCCCAACAGAGCGAGAAGAGGTGAGAGCTCCAAGATCAGCCGGGTCAGCTCTCACATACAGGAACTGCTCCTGTCCGGGTCGGCGGACCATATTTCTGCCTCGTTTCGGTACTGAGGTAGATCGGTTTCGGTGTTGTTGTTAACCTGTCGTCTGTTTAAACAATTGCTGGTATTGATTCAGTCAAAACCGTTTTCTGTCGAACTTTTTTCCAGAATTTCTTGGGGTTCGTCTTAGTCTCTTCTGATATATATTTTTTTTCTGTCAGATACTCGGCTCTGATTTCTGTGGTCATTTAATTTCTTTTCTGTTTGTAGCTAATCAAGTAAAATATACGATTGCTTCTTCGAAATTTACTCCAAGCCCTTCTTTTTTCCAGATTAATTTTCAACAGCCTTAAATTTTTCAACAGGCTTAAAGTATCCGGATCTGACTTCATGTTTGATTGGACGGATTTAGTTTTGGTGATATACTTTTCTGGAATTGGTTCGATGACGCTTTTAAAATAGGCCCAAGCTTCCTC
The DNA here is from genome assembly GCF_963678635.1 of Symsagittifera roscoffensis. Classification (NCBI taxonomy): domain Eukaryota; kingdom Metazoa; phylum Xenacoelomorpha; order Acoela; family Convolutidae; genus Symsagittifera; species Symsagittifera roscoffensis. Next base: position 28,025,241 of record NC_087062.1, on the reverse strand, counting down.
GATATTATACATTGACAGATTTTCAATCAGGTTTATACTGGTTAAGATAGAAATAGTAAGTTTTATGAGTTTTACACATTTCTCATTTGCGTGTGCATGTATCTGTGTATATGTGTGTGTGTGTGTATGTATATATTTTTTTGTGTGTGTGAGAGAGTGTTGGTACTCAATCAGACGATTCATTCTCGTCGATAAAAACGATGATATCTATTTCAGATTTTAAATGCTGGGATATAGAAGTGGCGAAAAGCAAAATGCACATTACCGCTCCAAAGATCCTATCGGGAATTTGAAAATAAAGTGCGTATAAAAACTGGCTTTAAATGTTTTTGCACTTGCTATGATTAACATCGTTTTGTTTTAGGGATACCTTGAAAAAATTGACATCAGCTTCAAAATTTAATACTGGAGATGGAGCAGAGTCTGAAACAGGGACAAAGTTATCTGCCAAAGAAAAAATCCTACAACTTCAACAAGGTGACGCACTTGTTTTCATATCGAACGCACATTTTTTCAATTTCCGAACGCTCTTTTGAAGAATAATGGTTGTCTCCTGTGATCAGCAAAGAACTGGCAAAGATATGTTGCAAAAGTGGGGCTTCTAAGGATTTTTTGTTTAAGTTGCAAGCAAATTGAATCAGAATACAGACTTTTTGTCGGGCCTATGATCAGCTTCACAGAAATTGATCACTGTAGAAGTGATCACCTTTGCATATTAAATTTGTTTTTATTATGTTGGTTGTAAATTTATCAATCCCAAATCTATCTCTCTATCTATACTATATTTAAATGCTCTAATGACAGCTATCTCCCATGTTTGAGCATAAAAATTTTGCATGTTTAACAAAATTTTTCTTTCATGTTTAAGATATTTCATATATTGCAATGCTTAAGAGAATTTTTCCTTCAGTTTTCCGCAAGGTCAATAATTTTTCATGAAATCGCCTTGATTTCCTCTCAACCTACATTGATTTGACCGGCGAGATCCTCGTCAAACGTTATCATCGTTTTCGTGTAGATATTAATTCCATCTATTTTCAACATGACCTCGTGTGGACCATAAGCTTCTATGTATCTGCTGTCTATCCTGATTGACTTTCCACCGCCTCTCGTGAGTAATGCTCTAAGTGCTTTCGAAGGAGCTTGTGGGCTGATTTTGCGCCTATAGTCCGCATATAAATCTATATGCATCAATGTTTGGTCGCTTGGTTCACTCAGATTCCTCGTTACTTCATGTGCGCCAACCGTGATAATTGACATGATTCTCGCCCCAATCTTTGTTATTCCGATGGGTTTTCCAGTCATCATTTTCAAGGTTTTGCAATTGCTCTTGACTGTCAGATTATCACTCTTCTCGGTTTCTCGTGTTGCCATTGAAAGTGTCTCGTTCCGCTGTTGCGTCTCTTTTTCCTGCTTCTGCTTTTGTTCGATCTCTTCTGTCACCAAGTCTTGTTTTATTTTGTTGGTAGCCTCTGCTGCTGTTTTCTCGTAATTTATTCCTTGTGAACTTTTCGTCTTAGCCTCTCGGGCATCTCTCTCTTCGGTCATGGCCTTCCTTGATTTTGTCGTTAACTCGCCACTTGTCGCCTTTTTCTGCAAGTCGTTCTCAGTTTGTCCATTCCTTGTATTTTGCACCACAGCAAGTGCTAATTTGTGTTTTGGGTGATTCTGATACTATTAAACTCGTGTTCTTCCATCTGATTCTTGTCCTTTTCCTCAGGTGTAAATGCCAATCATTTCATCCCTTGTTTATAAGTGATGCAATCCTCTACGTAGTGATCTGCTGAGCCACAATTCGAGCATGACTTTCATTTGTCCGTATAGCCTCTTGGCTTTAACCAAGACTACCTCTGTTGTTGGCTTCCTCCTTGCAGGTTCCTACTGTATGAAAATGAGTATATCATCGGTTTCATTAACATAAGCTCTCTAGAGTTCTGTCTCATCTCTTCTGGGGTTGGCGCATTATCCTTCGAAAGCTTCTAGTATGTTGCCAACATCGTTCTCATTTCGTCGCTTTTCACCCCATCAATGAATTTCGAAGCTATGCTGAAGTTTCTACTTTTAGTTGATTCCTCTGGATCGCTTCTTCTTCATAAGCTCTCTAGATCATCTAGGAATCGATCCATCATCTCTCTGTTTTTTTTTCTCTTTTTGTCTTTTACCTGTTTTTTGCTGCTCGGTTAGCTAGGCCTCGTGTCGGAAAGCGCACTGGGAAGTTTTATCAAGTTTACTTAAAAAGCTATCATGGTACAACCAGAAGGTGGACACGTTCCAGTTGAACCGTTTCATCGGTACTCGAGAATGGGCTTGTAGCCCGGAGCTGTGTCAAGTGGATTCGATCCCGTAGTCTTGATGTCGTAAAAACACCCAGTAGCGCCATAAAAAACACTGTAACAGTCGCCTACTCAAGTCACATATGAGTCTAGGAAAAATAGGACCTATAACCATTGGCTCAAGGGTCAGGGACACTATCTCTTGTGTTTTTGTTACTCATTCAGTTGGAGGCAAATTGGTTTACTTGCGAAAGGAGACTACAAACCGTGTTACAGCTTAAAGGCTACTACCAAAATACCCCTTCCCCACTCTAGAAATAAGAATGCCCCGATGGTTAGGTCTCTGAACACCTAAAACACTTAGTCGACACGATGATCACGGACCACACATTGAACTGGCTTTGGTAGAGACGGTTAAAAGCATGTCAAGCTGTGTTTAGATGCTAGCCAGTCTTTTTAGGACCTAGCTTTTTTCCCCCGTCTTTATGTACTTCCGTGTCTGCGAATTCTTAAGCCGTTCAAGAAGTAGCATGGGGTGTTCACAATCCGGAGTGGGGGATTTTGATGCGTTCAAATCTTCTAATTGATCAATAATAATTTTTGCCTAAAAATAAATCTTTGTTTATTTTGTCCGTGACCACAGAGTCTCGCAAAGTCCAAGTTCCATTTGGTTCACCACAAAAAATTGTTGCAAAGAAACTAGAGAGTAATGTTTTTTGCCTGGTTGTGTTGTTGTTAATCTGTCGTCTGTTTAAACAATTGCTGGTATTGATTCAGTCAAAACCGTTTTCTGTCGAACTTTTTTCCAGAATTTCTTGGGGTTCGTCTTAGTCTGTTCTGATATATTTTTTTTCTGTCAGATACTCGGCTCTGATTTCTGGGGTCATTCAATTTCTTTTCTGTTTGTAGCTAATTAAGTAAAATATACGATTGTTTCTTCGAAATTTACCTCAAGCCCTTCTTTTTTCCACATTAATTTTCAACAGCCTTAAATTTTTCAACAGGCTTAAAGTAACCGGATCTGACTTCATGTTTGATTGGACGGATTTAGTTTTAGGTATATACTTTTCTGGAATTGGTTCGATGACGCTTTTAAAATAGGCCCAAGCTTCCTCGATATTATACATTGACAGATTTTCAATCAGGTTTATACTGGTTAAGATAGAAATAGTAAGTTTTATGAATTTTACACATTTCTCATTTGCGTGTGCATGTATCTGTGTATGTGTGTGTATGTGTGTGTGTGTGTGTATGTGTATATTTTTTTGTGTGTGAGAGAGTGTTGGTACTCAATCAGACGATTCATTCGCGTCGATAAAAACGATGATATCTATTTCAGATTTTAAATGCTGGGATATAGAAGTGGCGAAAAGCAAAATGCACATTACCGCTCCAAAGATCCTATCGGGAATTTGAAAATAAAGTGCGTACAAAAACTGGCCTTAAATCTTTTTGCACTTGCTATGATTATCATATCGTTTTATTTTAGGGTTACCTTGAAAAAATTGACAGCAGCTTCAGTATTTAATACTGGAGATGGAGCAGAGTCTGAAACAGGGACAAAGTTATCTGCCAAAGAAAAGTTCCTAGAACTTCAACAAGGTGACGCACTTGTCTTCTTATAGAACGCACATTTTTTCAAATTCCGAACGTTCTCTTGAAGAATAATGGTTGTCTCCTGTGATCAGCAAAGAAATGGCAACGATATGTTGCGAAAGTGGGACTTGCAAGGGTTTTTTGTTTGAGCTGCGAACAAATTGAATCGGAATACAGACTTTTTGTCGGGCTTATAATCAGCTCTACAGAAATTGATCACTGTAGAAGTGGTCACCATTGCATATTAATTTTATTTTTATTATGTTGGTTGTAAATTTATCAATCCCAAATCTATCTATCTATCTATACTACATTTAAATGCTCTAGTGACAGCTATCTCCCATGTTTAAGCATAATAATTTTGCATGTTTAACGAAAGAATTTTTTCATGTTTAAGCTATATCATATATTGCAATGCTTAAGAAAATATTTCCTTTAGTTTTCCGCAAGGTCATTAATTTTTCAGTAATTTTTTTCGAGGCCAAATTAAGTCTGTCTATCTGTATACCTGCTTTTTAAAAATCTATCTATTATATATTTAAATGCGGGCTTCACTATCTCGCCATGTTTAAGCTTTTTCAACGTATTATTTTTGCATGTTTAAGCTATATCGTATATTGCCATGGTTAATTTTTTTTTCGATTTTCCAATTTGATTTTAGTGGTTATTTACCAAGTTTAAATTAAGCAGCCCAATATCGAATTAGGGGTTGCGAATTTGGCCTCCAATTTTGAATGCCCGAATCATTTTAGTTAACGAGATAAGATAATTTTTGAGATTTTTTTCAGAAATTTCAAATGAAATAATTTACAGAACTTGAAGTTTCCAACCCTGTAGTTGGGTACTGTCAGAGTACTCTAAGGGATTACACACCTTGCCTCCAAATATGACTGTTCAAATCCTTGTAGTTTTCGAGATATGACGTTTTTTGTGATTTTTTTTAAAAATCTGAAATTCCCAACCCTGTAGTTAGGTCCTGTCAGAGTACTCTCAAAGATTGCGAATCTTGTCTCCTAATATAACCTCTCATTTCTTTGTAGTTTTCGAGATATGACGTTTTTGTGATTTTTTCAAAAGTTTTCAGAAAACTTAAATTTTTTTTTTTTCAATTATCTGAAATTCCCTACCTTCTAATTAGAACCTGTCAGAGTTTTCTCAAAGATTGCGAATCTTGCCTGCAAGTATGACTGCTCAATTATTTGTAGTTTTCGAGATATGACGTTTTTTGTGATTTTTTCAAAAATTTTCAGAAAACTAAAATTGTTATTATTTTTTTAAAATCTGAACATCCCAATCCTGTAGTTGGGTACTGTCAGAGTACTATCAGGGATTGCGAATCTTGCCTCCAAAAATGACTGCTCAAGTTCTTGTAGTTTTCGAGATATGATGTGTTTTATGATTTTTTCAAAAATGTTCAGAAAATTTTAATTAAATATTTCTCAAAACTTGAAATTCCCAACCTTGTGGTTGGTTGCCCTCAGAGTACTCTAAGGAGTTACAAATCTTGCCTCCAAATATGACTGTTCTAATCGTTGTAGTTTGCGAGATATGACGTTTTTTTGTGATTTTTTCAGAAATTTTCAGAAAACTTAAATTATTATTTTTTAAAAATCTGAAAATCCCAATCCTGTAGTTGGGTACTGTCAAAGTACTATCAGGGATTGCAAATCTTGCCTCCAAAAATGACTGCTCAAATCCTTGTAGTTTTCGAGATGTGACGTTTATTGTGATTTTTTTGAAATTTTCAGAAAGTTAAAATTAATTATTTTTCAAAATTTGAAATTTCCAACGCAATAGTTCGTTGTTGTCAGGGTACTCTAAAGAGTTGCAAATCTTGCCACATGCGACTGCTAAACGCGACTGCTCAAATGCTTTTAGATTCCGAGATGTTTTTTCAAAATTTCTCAAAGAACTTATCTACAAAGAAATTCAAAAAATTTGAAACTACAAACTCGAAGATACAACCTACACCGTCAGCGTACACCCTGGCGTCTCAAATCTTGCCTCCTAATATGAATGCTCAAATCCTTTTAGTTTTCGAAAAAAAAGACGTTTTTTAAAAAAAATTTTTGGGAAACTTAGGTTTAAAAAAATTCACAAAATTTTGAATTCCTAACCCTAAAGTAGGGTGCTCTCAGGGACTCTCAGTGGTTGCAAATCTGGTCCCCAAATTTCTGCTGAGGCGCATTAACGTTTCGAGATGACGCTTTTAAAATGGGAATTTAAAAAAATTAAAAATTTCGTTATTACCAACCCTGTAATTGGGTGCAGTCAGAGTACACTAAAAGTTTGCAGATGTTGTGTCATGAGTTGTCGAAAAGTTTCGAAGCACCGGAGGTGCGTTAAACGCTAGTTAATTTGATTATGTTGTCTACCCGTCTCCTATTTTGTTTTATTTTCTTCTATCAAATCTATTATATATTTAAATGCGGGCTTCACTATCTCGCTATGTTTAAGCTTTTTCAACGTTTTTTTTTTTTGCATCTTCAACAAAAGAATTTTTTCACGTTTAAGGTATATCGTATATTGCAATGGTTAAGGTTTTTTCAATTTTCCCATTTTAATTCAGTTTTTATTTCTTCAAATTTTGTAATTAGAAACCCAATAGTTGGATGTTGTCAGAGTTTTCCCAGGTTTTGCGATTCTGGCCTCTATATATGAATAACCAAATCCTTGTAGTTTTCGAGATATGACGTTTTTTATGATTTTTCAAAAATTTTTCAAAAACTTCGATTTTGAAATATTCAAATACGTTGAAGATCTCAGTCCTGTTGTTGGATTTTGTGAGGGTACTCTCAGGGGTTGCGAATCTTGCCTCTAATTATGGCTGCTCAAATCTTTTTAGTTTTTGAGATATGACTTTTTTTAGGATTTTCTCCGAACTTTTCAAAAAAAAATTAGATGTTAAAAAGTTCCAAAACTTTGAAGATCTCAATACTGTTATTGGAATCTGTGAGGGTACTCTGTTGAGGTTGCTTATCTTGCCTCTGAATTTGTCTGCTCAAAATCTTGTAGTTTACGAGATATGACGTTTTTTAGGATTTTCTCAAAAATTTTCTGAGAACTTGGGTATAATTTTTTAAATAAAACTTGAAGTTACCATCTCAGTAGTGAGGCTCTTTCAGGGTACTCTCAGGAGTTGTGAATTTTGCCTCCAAATATGACTGCTCAAAACCTTGCAGTTTTACAGATATGATGTTTTTGCAATTTTTTAAAAAAAGTATTCTCAGGAGTTGCAAATTCGGCCTTCAGTTAGGAATGCTCAAATCGTTTTACTTCAAGAGATACGACGATTTTTGTAATTTTTTTTGGAAATTTTCAGAAAACTCAAATTACAAAATAGTTCACTAAAGTGAAATTCCCAACCCTTTAGTTGTGTGCTGTCAGAGTACTTTCAAAGATTGCGATTATTGCTATCTAATAAGACTGCTCAAATCTTGGTAGTTTTTGAGATATGAAATGTTTTCTGGTTTTCAAAAAAAAATACTTCTTAAGGTGAAGTTCCTCAAATCTTGAATTTCCCACCATTGTAGTTGGGTGCTGTAAGAGTACTCTCAGGAGTTGAAAATCTTGCGTCCAAATACGACTGCTCAATTTGCCAGATTTGACGTTTCTTAGTTCATTTTAAATTTTTTCAACGACTAATAAAAAACTTCACAAAATTTTATAGTTTTTTAAACTTGAATAAAATCTTTGCAAAATTTTTAATTACGAACCCTGAAATTGGGTGCTGTCAAAGCACACTTAAAGAATGCAGATCTTATTTCCAATTTATGCGGTTTATCATGAGTACCGGAGATGCGTTTTACGCTAGTTTCCATTATTTATTTTTTTGCTACTATGTTGTTCATTTTTAAGCGGCTATGGCCTATTTCTTCCGAGTCCTGATTGCTTTTGCTGCTTGTAAGTTTTCTGCATAGTTCCTTAGAACATGATACTTTCGTCGGATAGATGACTGTCTGATTTCGGTCTTCTTTCCATTTGCTTCGAGAATTTTAGGTTGTGTTGGAATACAAACTTGGTTTATCTGCTACCAAGAGGGTCCTGAACACCAAAGATGCAAGTTTTGCAGTTCAGCTTCTGCTATTTGTCGAGATGTATGATCAGCTGACGTGTTTCCTTTTGTCGGCTAGTGTCATCTGTTGAACTTAAGCAATGTTGGCCGGAACTCTAAAACCAAATTGCTTGCTATCCTCCCGCTAGTAATCTTAGTTAGTCAAATGATTTCGGTTGATTTTGCTGAGCTGTTTTCAATCAATTACTGTGGACTTCATATTTTTTTAAATCTTTTTACGTACTTAAACAGAGGCACAGAACGCTGGATGGAGCCATCGTTTATTTTTTTTGGGAATTGATCACGTTTGGGGAAAACATCAATCTTTTTTGTACGGAAATAATTTTGGGTATGCTTGAACTCGTTTTTGGTGGGTTGATTTTTTGAATATTTCTCTTAACAGTTTTTTTAATTGCTGTTGACCACATGGCGTATGAAATTGGCTTGATTCTTGTGCAAAATCTCTTATACGAAGCTTCTAGAAGTTTTCTTTCAGCGGGGAATGCCAGTGAAACGTTTTGAGAACCAGATTGCTCTTGATTTTTGAATTGATGGTCGGGGAACCTTTAATGGATCTCCAAATTTGAAAAAGAAATTTTACGTATTCGTTTCTTTCCAGAAATAAATTTTTTAAATGCGAGTCAAGACTACCAGGGTAGATTTTCCTCAAAAACGCTGGCAATTAAGTTTTTAATTCAAGAAAATGAACAAAGAACGCATGGAGAAACCTTTAGCTTTAGTTCGTCATAGCGCGAAAAAAATGCAAATCAGTTTTTTCTTTGTAAACATGCATACTATTCTACACTTTTTTTGCTACGATTTCACTATTTATTTTTTATAAGTTAGTCGTTAGTGCCCACTCAAGGCAAAAATAAACTGAGTTTTTGAACGGACAGTGAACGGAGTATGACTATTTACCATAATGCAAGCCCTCTTCAGTGTGTTGTCCGGCGAAACACGATGCTGCAGCATTATTTTGATTGCATATTGAACTTGGAATAGGAGTTCTCGATTCGGGGCGAAACTTCTTTTGTAATTGAGTCCAAAGTAAAGTCAAAGCTCATCAATTTCATCCAATTCATCTAAGGTGCGATCGCATTCTTTTTGTATTTCCTCAATTTTTTATCTTAAGACCTTCCAGTTCTTTTTCAAAAGCCAGTGAAGGTTTTATTCTAAATTTTGATGCAAATGTAGTGGTTTTTTGTACTATTTTCTCCGAGTACGCATTTCTTCCCATATAAGTTTGAGTAAGATGGAAGAACCATCTAGACAGCTTGGACTCACGGATACACGGATATTTTTCTGAAACGCTTGAATAGCTGCCTGATTAAATTGCAGTGACATTTTTCCAGGCCTGCTATCAGGGGTTAGTTTTTTAGGGCTTCTAAGAAACTGAGGTAGGTTTTTCCGTTTTACTTGTTAAGAACGCATATATGCAAGCGGCGGCCATTTCTGAAAGATAATCATTTGTTCAGTAAAGTTTCTAAAAAAATTTTAGGAGCGACTTTGAAAATTCTGTCAGCCTACCAAAAAAATTTTTCTAGCACACCTAGCGTTTCAGGTTTGCCGAATAAAGTAGTTCTCTCGTGGTCATTTTCTCCACTCTCAAATCTTGAAAATTTTTTGAATTGCTGGGAGACTGGTAAACCGTGTTATTGTTACTTACGCTTGCGTTGCGCATTTTCTCTCGTTTTTTTAATAGGGCTAGTTGAGTGACAATGTCTGTAATGGGCTGAATTACGCCGGCAACTGCGAGGGTTGGGGTATTTTTATTGCGCAGATACTCAATATTTTTCAAGAAATATTCGAGCATCAGGTTTCCCATAGAAAAAAAACAAGATTATTTTCACACCTCGTTTCAATAAAGTTTTCGCGATCTGTAATTGTTGTTTATTTAAAGCAGTGCCAGTTCGTAGAGGTTTTTTTTCGTGCGTTTAAGATAATACTCGCCGCCTGATATTGCTAGTATTTGTTGGCCTTTGAAAGATAAGGTTACATGGTTTGACGAGACTTCTTAACCTTCTTCCAGTCAGTATAGTGGTAAAGCGCTTGAGCTAATATGCTAATGCCTCGGGTTTTCTCGATCTACATAGAAACTGGTCTCTTTTTTGGGAAAGCTCAATTTAGTCTTCCGCTTGACTTTTGTTGACCTTTCTTCCAAAGCATGAACTGTCGTCCCAATTTAGGCAACTTTCACTGTAATTGGAAGTAGTTATGTAAATTGTGGTTAACAACTCTGACTTTTGGTTATATTATGATAGACTACTCACCAGAAAAATCTTACTCTGATAGGTAGGTCCAATACTACTAATTTCACGGGTAATAGTTTGAAATTTAATTTTTGTATAGTTAATGCTTTTGATTTTTCCACTTTTAGAAGGTCCACCAATATAATTTTCACAAACGTCCTTTGTTGCTTTCAATAGGTTATCTCTTTTCTTTTTTAAACGAGTGAACGAGAGTTTATTTCTTTAGCTTATCGAAAGGCTATTGTTTTTGAGGAAATAAATGCATCAAGTGAATAAAAAAAATATGGGTATTAGAAGGTTCAGTTTGCTGTGGGTTATCTTGTTATGGGGTGATAAAATAGTGGATGTAAACATAGGACAAATATGCGGGGTTCAAGGGTGGGACACCGTTCAAAATTTATATTTAAAACTGTTGAGTTTTGCCGTGTTTAAGAAATTTAATGGTCTGGTTTTTGTTTCATCGCTTTTTATCATCATATTTTTGTTTCATCGGTAGCCTATGTTGCTTGCGTCATTGTTGAGTTTTTGAGGAAAGGTTTATAATAGTTCTTTCTGTTTTTTTTTCTGTTTCACTCATCGAAATAAGATTTGATAACGTGCCGTATGAATGTTTGCGTTCAATTTTGGATTTCGATTAGTGCGAATCTCAACTTTTCCTCTCTGTGTAGTTTTCAACGATTTACTGTATTATCTACGATTACTGTATTGCTTCATTCAAAATCTATTATTATATATTTAAATGCGGGCTTCACTATCTCTCCATGCTTAAGATTTTTCAGCGGATTATTTTTGCATGTTTAACAAGAATTTTTGCACGTCCAAGCTATACCGTATATTGCAATGGTTAAGATTTTTTCAGTTTAAATTCAGCGTCTATTTCATCGAGTTAAGAAATAAGCAACCCAATAGTGGGATTCTCTCAGTTTTCCTAGGCTTTGCGATTCTATCTTACATATATGAATAAGCAAATCCTTTTAATTTACGAGATAAGTCAATTTTCGAAATTTTTCAAAAACTTCTAGAAAATTAAATTTAAAAAATCTCAATTTTTGCTATTATCAACCTATAGCTGGAGGCTGTCAGGGTACTCTCAGGGGTTGCGAATCTTGCCTCCAAATCTCATTTCTCGGATCTACTTAGCAATCTGCACCGCTTTCAAGAAAAAGTTAAGTAGATCAAACTGGTCGATTTTTCGACCAATCAGAATGCACGAAAATTAGAATTCTCAATAGAAAGCTCAGTGCAATTTTACTGAATTTATTTATAGGGGTGGAGATTTTTAAGTAGGTACCATAGGGGGGGGGGAGATTGTTAAGTAGATCCCATTTCTCAAATCCTTGTAGTTTTCGAGAAATGACGTTTTTTATGATTTTTTTCAAAAAAACTTAGATTTTGAAAATTCCTAAATCTTGAAGGTCTCAATCCTGATGTTGGAAATTGTGAAGGAACTCTCAGGGGTTGCGAATTTTGCTTCCAAATATCACTGCTCAATTGCTTATAGTTTTTGAGATATGACGTTTTTTATGATTTTTTCAAAAATTTTCCAAAAAATTTTTGATAAAAAATTCCACAACTTCGAAGTCTCAATCCTGTTGTTGGAAAATGTGAGGGAATTCTCAATGGTTGCAAATTTGGCCTCGAAGTATGACCGCTCAAAACCTTGTAGTTATCCAGATATGACGTTTATGGTGATTTTTTCAAAAAATTTCACGAAAAGTATTTTTTTCTAAATTTGAACTTCTAACCTGTAGTTGGAGGCTGTCAGATTAATCTCAAGGTTGCAAGTTCGGCCTCCAATTGACAATTCCCAAATCTTTTTAGTTTAAGAGATACGACAATTTTTGTGATTTTTTCGGAATATTTCAGAAAACTCAAATTACAAAATAATTCACAAAAGTGAATTTCCCAGCCCGGTAGTTGTATGCTGTCAGAGTACTATCAAAGATTGCCAATAGTGCCTTCAAATAAGACTGCTCAAATCTTGATAGTTTTCGAGATTTTTTCTGGTTTTTAAGAAAATACCTTTTTTAGAAAACTTAAGGTTGAAATTTTTTCTGGTTTTAAAAAAAGACCTTTTTTTTAGAAAATTTAAGGTGCTCAATTGCTTTTAGTTTGCCAGATGTGACGTTTCTTAGTTCATTTTAAATTTTTTCAAAGATTTATATGAAGCTTCACAAAATTTTATGGTTCTTCAAAATTTGTATCAAAAACTTGAATAAAAAGCTTTGCAAAGTTTCTAATTACGAACCCTGTAATTGGGTGCTGTCAGAGTACACTCAAAAAGTGCAGATCTCTTTTCCAATATATGCGGTTTTTTATGAGTTCGAAGTACCCTAGAAGCGTTACACGCTAGTTTAATTGATTATTGATTTTCTCTTATAATTAGTTTCACTGTTTTGAATTTCTCTCCTACTAGTAATTTTCTACCGAAAATTTGATTTTTTCAAGTTAATGCGGTCAAGGCATGCTGTGTGCATATAGCTACCCGTCACTCTCTTTTTTCTTTGTCATAATTGCATGCAGTAATTTTTTTGCATTGTTTCAGGTGCCAAATCAGAAGTAGAAGAACTTGTGGTCAGTTTTTGTGAAAAGAAATTTAGCCACGTAAGATTTTATGTTTCAATTTCAAATTGTTCATTATAGGGTATTAATTTTAGCCATTGTTTTTTGGAGCGTCTTCTGTTATTTTAGAGAGAGGTAACTCATTATGCTGCAATCCAAGATGGCGACTTACAAGAAGGCGACCACTTCAAGGAAATGCGCAAGAAGTGTTCTGATGAGTTTGGGGGAGATCCGGACAAAAGACCCAATAGAAGGTTGTTCACATATGTACCAGGAGACAAGTTTGTGGAAACAGTAGTGAGTGTCAATTTTCGAATGGTATTCATTGGTTGATTTGAGTGTGAGTTGTTAGGATATAATGTACACTCTTACTCCGTAGGAAGCCTTGCGTAACAAAAAATGAAAGCCTGAATTTGGCTGAAAAATGCTGTCAATTACAACGAAGTTTGATATTACTGTCTTCAGGATTGCCTTTGCTTGAAATTTGTTTGTATATTTAGACAACAAGTGCTATGACAACTGATGAGAAAGAGCAGCCGTCTTATCTAGCTAACAAAATGTCTGACATTCGCTTGGCAGATTCGAAAGAAAATGGAGATGTAAATCAAAACGAGGCAAATGAGACGTCTAAGAAATCAGAACCTACTTTTGTGTAAGTATTAAATTCGTGCCAGGTGTTCATTCAGAAACCGTAAATGGTAGTTTTTTTCTTATGTGGTGCTGGCTATAAAGTGATGTTGAGAGAAATGATAGCTGCCAATGTGAGCATCTAGCAATCTCTTTGCGTGTGATGGTCTTGTCTCGAAAGGTCGGCTCTTTTCCTTTCTCTGTCTCCCGCAAAAAGCAGTTTGATGGCTTATCTTGCAGTGCTCGTACGATGTTATACCACATCCAGGTGTAATTGAAATTGAGTATTTAGTCAGAATGCTAAGTTTAATCGAGAAAGTTTCGGACTGGACAACTTAATGGAAGTTTTATGTACATGTTCTTGATGAGGGAAAACGATTCGGAAAGTGTGGACGTTGACAATTCATTTCAAGCTAGTTTTTTGTTATCACAGAAATCGTTTTTCACGTCGTGGCCTAACTATGATGAGATGCACTTTAGGGTAAACTTAGTCACCAATTTTTTTTTTGGGGGGGGGGGGGATATTAAATTGAGAATATCTTATTGAGAAGTGTCTATTTCAGTGGAGGTCGCAAAGTGGTGGAGGAGCCGAGTGAATCGCTGAAGGAGCAGACGCACTATTTGAAGCAGGGAGGGACCACATTCCATGTCATTGCAGACCTCACCAGGCCAGGCATGGAACACCTGCAGGAGAACGAATACCCTCTCTGCTCTATTAACGTAAATCATTTCGCTACGATTTGTTAGTTACTGTCAACTTCATAAATTTCTTTCAATTGACTCTTGCTCATTTTGCGTTGTGTGACTAGATTTAAAATGATTGGCTAGTTTCTCAAAAAAAAACGTTTTAAGAAAAAACAACAATAAAAAAATTAAAATTAAATCAATTTTAAACACTGATTTTAGTTAAGATAACCTTGCTCACGTTAAAAGTTCTCAACTTCAAATATTGTCATTAGCGGTCATTTTGTTTCAGATGTCGAGTGCTGGAGTGATAACAGTCTCGCCAGATTTCAACAGACACAGACCTCCGTACTCTGTTGTATCCGACCTAGAACGCAGAGGTAACTCCCTTCTAACTGGTCCAGGATGTTTTTTTTGTCAGATTGATTTAAGTACCTGTCATTTTGCAGAAAATTCGTTTGTTCAGATGCTCAATCTTGATACATCGATTCATGTTTTTTTTGTAGAGGTGTACGAGTACACGATAGAACATGTGTCGAAGGAGATCACTGCGAAAGAGAAATTGCGTGAACAGAAGGTGGTGAACGACATCTACCTCCGCCATCAGGAGCACAAAACCAAAGCGATAGGTAAATTCTTTTGCGAGATTATTAGAAATTCTAGAGCTTCACATCACGTCTAGACTTTCTACCCTAACTAATTTTTCAAGCAAATTTTTAAGAAAGTGACCTCGCTTTATAATGAAACCTCAGTAACTGCCAAGCTCTTACTGTTTATTTTTGTCGGTTTTTTCCTCAGCATGGACTTTGTTTGAATGCTCAGGCACGGAGTTTTCACCGTTTGAGAGAGCCGTTTCCAACTTTTTAAAGATGTAGGTAATTGAGTTTCAAGATTTCAGTATAATTTTGCTTTTTTTGCTTCAAAGGTTTTTTTTTTATTGGCTTTGGTGCATCAGAAAAGGTTGCTTAAAGGGCGGAATTTTGTATGCGTTTTTGTGTTTTCGAGTCTTGAAACTTTTTGCAGCTCAGTAGAGTCTCTCCCTAGCCAATCGAAAAAACTAACCAAAATTGGAATCTTGTGCTTGGAATTTTCTCTACTATTTGCACAGCAACCGGCAATTTCTGATATCGTATTGGAAGCTTGATTTATTCGACATTTATAAAGTAACCAAATTAATGCATGGAATGAAGACAAAAAAGGCAGAATATGAAGTCAGAGTTCCTTTGTAAGCTATAAAAATGTACAAAAATATATAATTTTTTTTTGCTATGATGATCTGTCGGAACGTATTCTGTGCTACTTGTAAAGCATGAAATTACTATTATTTGCTTTAGGTAATCAGTTCGAGCTGCCACAACCGGGAGTGCTGAGAGTGAACTGCTTCGGGGAGATTGTGTCAGCCAAGGACTTCGAGTACGATGGCTTATACGTGCAATACTACCTCGACATACCAATGTGTGAGTAGAGCATCCGTCCGATATGTACACTAGTGAGCGTAGTGTAATAGTACGACTAATTTTTTTACAATTTTTGGTGGCACCTTCGTTTTTGATAGAATATGCTTTGACGTTCGATTAGTAATATGTTTACACAGTTGATCCATTTTTAATTTTGGGATCACTTTAGTGTGTTATTACGAACCTTCTTTTTTCCTAACCTATCTCGCAAATAAAAGTGTTCACTTATTTGGAAATTGCACTGTAGCATTGGAAATTGCACAGCATCTGTTCTCTGCTTTATTTGTTCTGACCAGTGTTTGGTGTCCATTAAGCTTCCGTGGCTGAGTGGTTAGTGTGTGAGAATCTTAATCTCTTGGTCGCAGGTTCTAATCCCAGGGGTAGCCGAATTTTTACTCATTCGTGGTTTATTTCTCATTTTTATTATTGCACTTTATAGAACTACTTTTTATCGTGTTCTCGCAAGTGTTTGCGAGTGGGTTAGGCACATGTCTCTCAACACGAGGGTTATGCGTTCGAATCCCGCTTCGGTCACGGCTGGAGGGGTCCCAGTGTCATCCGCCTCCTCAAGGTGGGACCGGCTGCGGCGAAATGGATGACATCTCCCCCTCCCCCACGGTTGGTCCTGCACTGAGCAGGCCGGGGGCTAATAAAAAAAAAAGCGAAGCTTCGCCTGTGTTACTTCATAAAATAAACTCAAAAAAGCTTTTTGTTTCAAACCGCAGTTCAATCTATTATATATTTAAATGCAGGCTTCACTATCTCTCCATATTGAAGCTTTTTCAACGTTTTATTTTTGCATGTTTAACAAAATAATTTTTGCATGTCTAAGCTATATCGTATAATGCTATGGTTAAGATTTTTGTTTTCGATTTTCCGATTTAAATTCATTTAATTCATCAAGTTTGAAATGACCAAGTCAATAGTGGGATTCTGTCAGGGTTTTCTCAGGTTTTTGCGATTCTGGCCTCCATATATGAATAACCAAATCCTTTTAGTTTACGAGATACGGCAATTTTCGAGATTTTCAAAAATGTCTAGAAATTTAATTTGAAAAAATTTCTTAATTTTTGACATTCTCACCCTGTAGTTGGGTGCTGTCTGGGTACTCTCAGGGGTTGTGAATATTTTTCCAAATCTGACTTCTCAAATCCTTGTAGTTTTTGAGATATGACGTTTTTTTTATAATTTTTTCAAAAACTTTCCAAAAACTCAGATTTTAAAAAGTTCTTAAAGTTTTAATATCTCAATCCTGTTGTTGGAAGTTGTGAGGGAACTCTCAGGGGTTGCGAATTTTGCCTCCAATTATGACCGCTCAAATGCTTGTAGTTTCGAGATGTGACGTTGTTTTAGGATTTTTTTCAAAATTTTTCAGAGAACTAAGTTATAAAAGTTGTCACAAAATTTGAAGTTCCCATCTCTGCAGTGAGGCTCTGCCAAGGTACTCTTAGGAGTTGTGAATTTTGCCTCCAAATATGACTGCTCAAATGCTTGTAATTTTTGAGATGTGACGTTTTTTATGATTTTTTCAAAAATTTTCAAAAAAAAAAGACTTTAAAAAATTCCAAAACTTTGAAGATCTCAATCCTGTTGTTAAAAATTATGAGGGAACGGAGCTCTAAGGGGTTGCAGTTTTTGCCTCTGAATATGACTGCTCAAATCCTGGTAGTTTTCGATATATGACGGTTTTTAGGTTTTTCTTAATTTTTTACAGAGCTTAGATATAAAAAAATTTCACAAATTTTGAAATTGCCATCTCTGTAGTGAGGCTCTGTCAGGCTACTCTCAGGAGCTGCGAGTTTTGCCTCCAAATATGACTGCTCAAAACCTTGTAGGTTTCAAGATATGACGTTTTTTTGTGATTTTTTAAAAAAAGTATTCTCAGGAGTTGCAAATTCGGCCTTCAGTTAGGAATGCTCAAATCGTTTTACTTCAAGAGATACGACGATTTTTGTAATTTTTTTCGGAAATTTTCTGAAAACTAAAATTAGAAATTAATTCACAAAAATGAAATTCCCAACCCTGTAGTTGTGTGCTGTCAGCGTACTGTCTAGGATTGCAAATTTTGCTTTCAAATAAGACTTCTTAAATCTTGGTTGTTTTTGAGATGTGACGTTTTTTTTCTGGTTTTCAAAAAAAAACTTTTTAAGAAAACTTAAGGTTGATGTTTCTCAAAATTTGAATTTCCCAACGTTGTAGTTGGGTACTGTAAGAGTACTCTCAGGAATTGCAAATCTTGCGTCCAAGTGCGACTGCTCATTGCTTTTAGTTTCCGAGATATGACGTTTTGTAGTTCTTTGTAGATTTTTTCAAAGAAGCTAAATAAAACGTCACAAAATTTAAAGGTTTTTCAAGATTTATATTAAAAAATCTTGAATAAAAAAATTAGCTAAATTTGCGGTTACGAACCCTGTAATTGGGTGTTGTCAGTTTACACTCAAATGATGCAAATCTTTTTTCCAATATATGCGGTTTTTTATGAGTTGTTAAAAATTTGAAGCACCGGAGGTGCGTTACACGCTAATTTGTTTTTATTGTTGTTTGTAAATTTACCAATTCCAATTTCTTTGTCATTTTTTTTGTTTAATCTGCTCTTTTTCTCTTCATTTGGCTTAAAAGATTTTGTTTTACAATATTTCAGTTTTGAGGCCTCTTTTTGAGTCGCCGTAGGAGAAAAAAAATTTTATCTAAAATTGTGCCAAGTTTTTCTAATTACCTTTCCGACAAGGGTATTGCAATCGTGTACTGGTTTTTTTCCCCGAAAAAAAACTTTGTTCACAGGACTTATCTGGTCTCTCTGTTGAAAATACTGCTACAGATTTTTTTTTGAGCATGTTAATATTTCAAATATCCGTCCTCGGAATTTTTCTTTTTTAGTATGGTGTAATTTTACTCTCATATATTTTTCAAGTTTTATTTTTAAAAATTTTTTTCTCTAATAATAGTTTTCGGCCAATATCATATTGACTTCTTTGCCTCCCTGTGTCGTTTCATGGGCTAAAAATGTCTTTGTGTGCGCGGGTGTGCATTGAGAGGGATGGGGTGTTTCTATAACTTTTTTAAAGCCTTTTTTTGAAATTTTTTCGCCTTGAAAGGTTTCTGCTCAGGTATTTTCGGCTTTGTTACTGCTTGGCAAGTTTTCTGATGCTAATATTACCTTCTATTTTCTTTGGTGAGTTTTTTGTAAACTAGTCATACTTGATTGCGGACGTTTTCGAACTCAGTATTAGTTTTATTAGTTTAGTTTTGATTATTTAAGGTTAATTGAGCTAGGGCTATTTTGAAAGGCTTAATTTATTACTTACTCGGGGTTTAGCGAGAATGAAGTGTTTGTACGAACTTTTTTCCTGATGGAACTCGCAAATACAATTGCTCATTTGGTGG
This sequence comes from Symsagittifera roscoffensis, assembly GCF_963678635.1. Lineage (NCBI taxonomy): Eukaryota > Metazoa > Xenacoelomorpha > Acoela > Convolutidae > Symsagittifera > Symsagittifera roscoffensis. The sequence continues at coordinate 28,006,355 of NC_087062.1, read as the reverse complement.
CAATTTTCCCTATAATCACGACCTGCAGCTTTGGAAATTGCATAGCATCTGTTCTCTGCTTTATTTTTGGCTAATGTGTGTTTCATATTAAACTTCCGTGGCTGACTGGTTAGTGTGTGAGACTCTTTATCTCTAGGTCGCAGGTTCGAATCTCAGACGCAGCTTTTTTTTTTATTAATTCGAGGCTTATTTCTAATTTTTCTTATCGCACTTTATAGAGCTGCTTTTTTTTCGTAATCTGGCTATTGTTTGCGAAGCAAAGCTTCGCCTCTGTGTTCAAATAAATATATGCATAGTTGTGTCTATTTGTAATTGGTGCCACTTTTGCTGCATGGCATCGGCAATTTTTTAGCATATGTAGCTGATTTTTTTGTGACTGGTGTTTGGCGATAATTAAGCAACCCTGGCGGTGAGTGCAGTGCGTCAGATTCCTAATCTCGAGGTCGCAGTTTCGCATCCGATACCTAGCAAAATTTACCAATTCGAGGCTTTTTCTTCTTTCATTTTAAAGCTGATTTTTTCGTGTTCTGGCTAGCTTGTGTTTTCGAAGCGCTGCTTCTCCTCTGTCTTAGAAAAAGAGAATATCACAAGCTCATGACTAGAAGTTTATTGAAAGTTAAGACCACATAATGTGAAGTTGACTGGGAAACTCAATTTTTAGATATGAAAATCTCGGTGGCTGTTTTGGGAAGGTTTAAGGGCACTTTTTTTCAAATTTCATAAAACAGCCGTTTTTGTATACCATTTTTCTTTATCTTGCTTTGCTTATGAACTTTCGCAACCCTAGGTTTCTTCCCACTTGGCCTAGAGTTAACGCCGTCGCGTTTTTACCCTCTGGTCTGGGGTTCGACTCGGTCGGACCTTGTTTTTTTTTCAGTATGTTGGCAATTGAAAAAAAAAAATTGGTAAAAATTAAATGTTGGACTTCCATTATGCTGAAAGTTTTGTCGGCTTAGTTGCCACAGCACACTTCTTGTTTAACCTGGAAGCAACTTTTCTTTGCAAGTGCAATTGTTGTTCTATGTAGGTTCAGGGAGGTGGATTTCAAACTTTAAAAAAAAACTTTTTAACATTTTTTTTCGGCGCAAAACGTGCCTGCTCAAAGGTTGTCGTCTTAGTTGCAACTTCACAGATTTTTCTTTTCGTGTGCTGTAAGCAACTTCCATTGTAAATTAAAGTCCAACTCTTGTTCATTCTAGTTTTTGGTGTGACTTGAAACTGTAAAGATTTTTTTGTATGAGATCTTGTTTTTTTTCTGCTCAACTTATGTCTCCTCAAAGATTGTAGGCTTTGTTTCCTCTTCATAAGTTTTGTTCCGTTACTAATTTAATGCTCAAATTTCGCCATGTTAGCCTAGAATCAAGTTCTATTCATACATACGAAAATTTAGTTTTTGGTAGAACTATTTTTTTCAACCTTTTCCATTTTCTCGACTTTATATGTTTGTGTTTAATCGCAAGTGATGCGAAGCCTCTGTGTAAAATAATACATTCTTTCGGACTGCTCCTTTATAAATGTATAATTCGGTATTTTTGTTTACTTGTGTTATTTGACTCTTTTCCAACTGTCTATTGGTTATGTTATTTATCCAAGGAATCAAGTTCATGAATACATCGCTGGTCTACATTTGTTGTACTTAGTTTCTGTAAAAGTATAGTTTTTCCATGTAGACTAATGTCTTCTTATTCATTTTTTTATCAAAATTTGAGGGTTGAAGAATTGTCTGCTTTAGGTTGGTGGGCTGATCCCAACTCATGTCAGATCACAGGAGTAACTCAGAGGTGCAACAAGCGAGTAGCTCCTAATGGCAAGGCAAGATATTAAACAAGTCTATTTTGTTGCAGCAACTTAAACATTTTTAAACAGGCGCGGCTGAAAATATGACAAGATTGGTGAGAGACGCGAATTTGAATGTGACTGCGTCCTTTTTCAAACATCTTTAACCTGTTTCTGTATTCTGTTCCAGGACGAAGTGAGTAACTTTGGCTTTCCGATGGAATTCGAACTCTTCTTCAGAAACGATTCGGAAGACTCAGGTTAGCTCATCATTTTGAGATTGATTGAATATGTAACAATTTGTACCAACCCTGGTAGTAGTTTAGTTGCTTCAAAATGAGGTAGGGTAGGTGCATGATGTAGGATTTTAAGTATTTCAACTGTGAATTGTGCTTCAGACGGAATCCACTCGGAGTGGCCGACTTTGTTCATAGAAGTGCTATCCATAGACCAGTGGCTCCGATTCAGAACCGAGGGTTACGGTTGGGTGAAACTACCAGCCACTCCAGGCATGTAGCCTTGTTTTAAAGAGAATTGATTATTTTTTCTTGTATGCTATACCAGTATGAATAATGTAGTCTGCTTTTGACCAAGTTATGGCTATTCGTTATTATACGTCTCTTGTGATGTTTAAAAAAGTAACAAGATATCTTTAACGTTGATGAGCTGAGCTGAATTTTCGTGTATTATTAAAGCATTACTTTGTTGTGATTTTAATTGCAGGCGTGATTGAAACAGAAGTGTCCTGTTGGCGTCCTCTGGGCAACGGGTCTCTCTCCTCGGAGCTAAGGAGGTTCTTCGTCGGAGGATCCCCCGAACTAGAGGACATCGCTTTCGTATCCAAACCAACTTCACAGGCTAGCATCCAAAGCTGGAATTTTTCCACTGAAATTTTTCACGCCATCTGTTTCATGCAAGACAAAGTATCAAAGTCTCCTACTAAATAGGCTCCATCTAGTCGTCAAAATGTATCGATAGCCTGCTGGTGTTGAATTTTCGCAGCTGTGATGCTTTTGTAATATCCATATATTTGGCAATATTTTGGTTTGGTCAGCTTATAAGAATGCGCTAATTTGTTTCATCTTTTAAACAATTCCAAATCGTAATACGAATTTCCAAATCTAAATGTGATAAATTTGTGTAGAGACTAGTGTGTTATGCTTAATTTTAGGATGGAGTGGTGTTGAGCAAGTATGGGATGATGACTGAGGCTACGGGGTCTGTCAAGCTGCGATTCAACACAATCATGCAGAGCCAGTAGGTCATTCATACTATCACCAAATTCTCTCTCGATTGATGCCAAATAGTGGTTTTGTGTCAATTAATCTTCACAAAATGAAGTAGGGGCGGCGGTGAAGTGGCTAAATTTCTCTGCCTCTAAGTAGTTATGTCGGGTTGCCTGCAGTGAAGCAACAATACTTAGACAAGAATGACAAGACTGCTCGTATCAGCGCAAAGCCCTGATTGTTCTGACTGCCCTTCAACGTCGTTGAAATAAATTTTGAAAATATCAATTGAAAAAAAAATTATCAAAAAAAAAACAACTCTATCAACGCATTAAAAACATCAAATATTTTGCATCAATCAAATTTGAACCTATTTATGAGCGGATTAAATAGCTACCTACGCGCGCTAAAAGCACGAAATATCTCGCGCTTAGATTGTCCCAAAGTAGATCGCAGGTTTTTAAATTGAGCTCAAGACATCACGGGTTTTCAGATGATATAAAAATTCTGTTCAAATTGGCTAGTAAACATATCGAATTTGGTCTGGAGAAAAAACACCACAAGCACGATCATTCCGACACCTTCGAAAGTCGGAACAAACCGAAACAACGCATGTAGTATTGTAGTGGCACAACAGCAGTTCCGTTGAAAGCAATATAGGGGGAGTAACCTTAAATTCTTCTTTTTGCTGGTTGAGACAACTTTCATGCAAAAGTTAGTTGAAGTATTTAGCTATATATTACAAACACTAGTTAACAAAATTTACAGAATGCCTAGATAGTTTCTCAAAGATGATTTTAGCTCATCGCGTAGTAAACGCTGAAAAAAGTTATAGAAAAGAGGATCAAGTCTAATAGAATGAAGGTTTTAGAACAGCAAATTATTAATATCCCTTTTTTCTAAGACTTAAAAAACTAATTTTAAATATTTGAAACCTTTTCTGAAAATCCTTTTCGTCAACTAATTTTTTTTGTCAAAAATAACTAGATCATTTTGCGAGCAAAAAGTTATAGAGAATCCTAAGCCTATTTGTGATTGATGTGTAGCTGAATTTGTTGTTTATTATAATAAAAAATCCTTAAGCTAACACGCCGGTTGGATAGCCCCGACAAGTCAAGCAAATTGTTTTGAGAGTTATGTCTGTCGTATAACTCAGCCGTGTAAAGGTCATGAGCAGTTAGTAATTGGTTTGTTTGCATGAGACCGCTAATGCTTATTTGTGTCGTTGTGAAGTTCAATTTTTTCCCAATGTGAACAGATACACATTAATCCTTCATTATGGTGGTCAACCGATGTTTGCAAACCAATTAACAAATCAAGAAAAAAATTCATTATTTTCGAGCTCATTATTACTATTACGAAAATCATTATATATGTTGTGGTGTCATCAGCAGAAATAACAACATTTGAATTATTGTATAAATCAGGTTTATTGTTTATATAATAGAAAAAGTAATGGCCCCAAACCGAGCCTTGGGGCACACCAAATCTGATTGGTTTAACAGCTGATATTTCAACGCCATGCTCAACATAATGTTTCCGGTCACTTAAATAATTTTCAATAATATTGTTGTTGAAGCATATTGAAAGGTTATTTAGAGTATAAGTTGTTGCCAGTCGAGCTTAAGTCTTTTATTGTCGTTCCAATCAAATTAGTTAACATTGAGAGTGATTGCAGGCTTTTCCTCGACAAGGAGTTCCAACAAGAGAGAAGTAAGAAAAAGACGACGATGAATATGATTGACAGACTGGGGGGACACAGTATGCAGCAAACAGTACAGAGTGTTCTGGACACATTCATCAAGACTCGCAACAAATTGAGAGCTGCTAGAGAAGGAGTGCTCAAGTGAAGCGACCTTCAGAAGAGAAATACTATGAAAAATCACAACAAAGGCGATTACCGAAGGAAAACAAATTGCCAGTTTCTGTGCAAGTAATATAGAATATTCCGACCACAGTAGGTTTTAGGGAAAACAAAAAATTTAAGGAATAAGTGTTTGTTAATTTGTCGTCTTTGGATTTGGAAGAAGTGAGTTAGGATGCTAATTTGGCTTTCTAATGATTGCTAATGGCGTATTCTAAAACTTCTTTCGTATCGTTGAAAGTGTCTCCACCTTTTATCCACTCTTCGCTATAAAAAGCGAAAACTTCAAAATAGTCAAAACTGATTAAACTTTTGGGAAAAGACTGACTGAAAGTGCTTGAATATGATCTATCATCAACCCCCTGATGTTTATTTGTGATGTCTCCGAGTGGTAATGTATCACCCAAATACGAGTTCCTGTTTGACTTCGTCGCTGGTCGGAATAAACAGGATAGATAACTGTAAATAGTGTAAATTTGTACTAAACAAACGATTTGATAAATTCATGTTTATATTGATCCGTTTTCATCAAATAGTCATTTTCATTTTGCTAAGTATCAATGCTGAAGAGCGTGCACAAGAAAATCTTATCGTTTCGCTCTTTGATTCAATGTAGTTAATTGCTCAATTTTTAATCTCATTGTGGACTCGAGTCGGTAAAAGGTATGATTGAGGAACAGATGGTCAGTGGTGCAAACTAAGACAAAAGCTCAGCCATTTTCAAAGCAACGTTGCTTGCTTAACTTGAAAGAATATTTGCAGTTTTTTGCTCGAAATTGCAAAGGTTTGCTGCTTGGTAGAATGTTTTATGAGAATTAATGTATTTACAAGCGAAGCGTAGTGTCCTACTGCGATGTCAACTTTTTTCCAATCGAAATCCCAAGTATAAGTGTGCATTTAAAGTGTTATAAATTCATCTACTGAAAGTGACGTAAATAGCTTTCTCCAAATACGAAAGTAGAATTTGTTTTAGAAATTCAAAGAGCTTAAAGGGCATCTATTTTTTAAACAAAGTCAGTGATTTTTTATCTAAAACTACCCTGCTCAATCCGAAATACAGAAAACAACTTAAAAAAACACGTACTAGGAATCTCCTCAAATGAGTATCAAATTCCCTAGTTAATTCCTGACAGAAAATTAACTCGCGTGAAGGTTTTTTTTATCGTTTTGTTGCAACAAACTAATCAATAGTAGCTTCTTTTAAAATTCAAATTTAAGGTGATAATTATGTTTAGAAATAAATCCAAAATACTTCAAAAGTGCGGTCAATGTTTTTGGTCTCGAGTACATTTTCAACGTTCCTATTGGCTATTTTCAAGGTAAAAGAGGCAATATGGACAAAAAATAAAAATCTGAATGATCGCAAAGAAGTTTACCTGAAGTATATAAAAAAAACTTTTGCCATGCTGTCTGATTTTAAAGACAAAACTAATTTTCATTCTTCTGAAGCTTGTCAAAGATGTTTGGATGTAAATTAACCTCTGATAACAACTTTCACAAAACTAAAATTTAAACTATTAAAAGGGTATGGAAAAAAATGATGTGAGCATAAAAAACTGTAAAAACGCCGGAAAGACAAAATTTTATTCGAGATATTAAGTTCTGAAAATCGTCCTGTTTTTTGGGAAATCGTAATGAAATGATAATAATAAGATTGAATTAGACCCGCAAGGCGGGGATTAGTTGCTCTTAGTCATTGATAACAAAGTTAGTAAAATAAACTTAAAAACAATTACTCTGAATAAATCGAGTATTTAAGTGTTTGTAGTTTGTCAAACTACATGTTCAAATTCGTCCTTAAGATTACAGGTTCTTGAAGATCAAAGCCAGGCAAACTGTTCGATCTTGCGATGGTGTTTGACGTTTCTGCGACCAGGCTTTTTTCCCCGTTAATAACTTGAGGCGCAGAATGGTAAAAGTAAGTAGTGGTAAATCTAGGCTCAGTTCCTTTTTAATTCTAACTACTTTGCGTCTCCGGCACACTTGGTCTGGAGGTAACGAAGACGCCTGGGACGGCAAAGGCCCTGGGTTTGAATCTGACAGAACCTGTTTCTTTTCAGATTGGAAATATTCACTTTCACAAAAAATTTGTCGGCTCCTTATTTGTCTGTTTATGTTTTGTCAACTCACTTGTCAGATAGTAGAATTGTTGTTTTTTAAGATTCTTTTTTGCTTAAATAGTTGCTTTTATTGTTCTGATTTATTTCTGATATTTGCTATGTTACTACCCTTGTTTTTTTGCTAATGATTTTGGCCTTTTTTATCGACTTGGCATGCTTATTTAATTTCAAATTTAGCCTAGTTTTTTCCGACTTTTTCGAATTTTTTTTCTGACCTAGCGGCTTTCTTGTTTTGTATCGCAAGTGGTGCGAAGCTCAGCTTCGCCACTGCGTTAAAATGTAAAATTTAGAGATGTTATTTTGTCTAATCTTGACTCTTTAACTTGGAATCAATTCAAATTTCGACTAAGAGTTTTCACTTACGCTGGACAGACCGTTAATTTTCCTCAACTGATCATGAATACAGACAATGCTACTTTTTTCCTAAACGAAAAAAAAAACTTTTTTTTTCCGATTTTGGCATTGATTTGTATCTTTAAAACCGCAGACAATTTTACTACATTGTCGCTTGCTTTTATTCTCTTCAAGTAAATACATCATTGATTTCGTTTTAAATTCAATTGTTAATGAAAGAAACAATTTATCACTTATATAAGTTGAACTGGATTGATCACGCCAGAAATTGTTTTTTTTTGCAGTTTGAACTTTGATTTCATTTCAACTCCATTTCGGATTCATTTGCGCAAATGAAAACCAATTTTGCTCTTCTATTACAAAAATGAAAATTGTGCAAAATCACGTGAAAAACTTCTGTGCAATCTGAACCTGAAAAAATTTATTAACTGGGTTAAACTCTCTCGGATAATTATTGTTGATTTTAAAAAAAGAATAGTTTTTTCGTCCAATTATTTTGCAGTCTATTTTACTCATCAGCGCTGAAAAAAACCTTTCATGAATCACTATGTTTTCATATCTGTATCATTGCTAAAAATTTGGGTTTGCAGGAGATTGAAAAACTTTCTTAAACATTTTTACGGTGGCTGCAAGTTTAAGAACAGAAGTAAAGTTGATTTAAGCAAGAAATTACTTGTGGGAAACAGAAACAATGCAAACCAAAAGCGGGAAAATAATGGAAAAAGGTTATTGAAGAGGGGCAGGAACAACATTTTTTTGCACAATTTTTTTCTGATCAAATTGTTTTCAATTGCACAAAACTTGAGCGAAATACTGGAATTTGTTCCATAACTACCGAAAACAGCAATCTCCTTCAGCTTAAGTTTTTATTCATTTTTTTCAGAAAAACTTCACTCCATTAAAATATTTTATGCCTGGCTCAGCTCATTTCGTTTTCGGCTGGGCTGTTCACTGAGTGCAAATCTTAAATTTTATTTTTATCTTCAAATTTCTTTTAGTGCAAGTTGTAATGGCGATCAAGTCATTTCACATGCTTTGCGACACCTGCAGGGTCCATTTTTGCGACACAAAGGATTCGTCTGTCACAGAAAATGACTTCCTCGCCCTTCCTCCTCCTTCCCCGTCTTCATTTTCGTTATTCTCCTGATGAAAAAAAAATAATTGAATTAATAATTTTAAGCTTCATCGGAAATAGTTTTGATCAATATATATGCGAGCCAGCGTTTATTGGTTAGAAATTGGCTTTAACAAGAAAAAAAGGCTGTGTCGTGTGCAGGATTTTTCTGATGGAGAAGAGGAGCGGTTTTTAAAAAGTGTTTAATTGTTTTTTTTTGAAAGGCAACCCCCTCAAAAATAGTGCACCTAAAACCGCAAAAAATAAGTCTCGTCTGTAACATTTGAATGGCGCAAAACAAATTGTAAATTGGAAGTATGTGAAGTTGAAGTTTTGACAGCCAGAAATAATTTTAAGGAGAAAGAATCTCTAGCCCACCCAAAACACCCCTCCCCTCCCCTCTCTACTCTCTTTGACTCTAAATCCGGCCCGTACCTGATCCTGTTCGAACTCCAATTGTGGGCTCTTAATTGTGACTATGAAGTAGAGACTGAACTCCCCGTAGTAAGTGGCCAAGATGGTGAATGACTCTTTCTCAAACTGCACTTGGCTGCTGATGGAAGCACGCGGGTGCGCCTGAAAAGGATGGACATAGAAAAAATGCAGTCTAAATTGAAGCTGTTCATGCTTCGATTTTATAAATGAAAACACGTCTTTTCATGACCACGTCAGATAAATCACCCGCTACCGAAATAGAAAGAGAGATTGCATACCTTGAGACACCTGGTGTCTGTTCCTAGGATGACGCAGAAGTTGGTCCCATCCGCCTCGGCGTGACTGCATGGCTGTTTCTCACACTGGTCCCCAATCACACACTGCACCAGTGCCTCCCCAGTCCACACCCCTGAAGCAGTGTTTGTCAAAATATGGGGGGAGGGGTCAGATCCGGAGTTGCTTATGAAAATTATTGATTGAAACGAAGTGTTATACAAAATGGAATGCTCAACATTTTTGAATGCTCGTTTTTTTATATCTAGTCTGTTTTTTGTTTTTATTCCATTTTTTTGTTATTTACATCTTTATAGAGAAAAAAACTCCCACTGTTTTGTCTTGTAGATAAACTGAGTTTAAGAAATTCTTAGTATTGATCTTAGTATTGATTTATAACTCTACCCGGGGGTAGAAGGCAGTCTCTGACATGTAATTTGACCTCCAGCAAGCTAGTCTGTCTCAGCTGCATCGTACCACGTGAGTTCTTCAGCACGCAAAAACACTCTTCTTCCGTTTATTTAAATATGGTTGAAATTGAAAGCTTTGTTTTTTAACGCTGAATCATGCAAACTACAATAATAATTTTCCATGTACAAAAATAGGCTCATCAGTTTGAAGACCATTTTTTTGGTTTTTACTTTTATACCGTGTATTCGATCCCATGCCATGGCAATGATAGTGTGTTAGGTTAAGCTCTCACTTGACCTCCAGCTTCAGGTCTACCATAACCTGACCAAATTTGGCTGCAATAGTGGTACCACGTAAAAGTTCTAGACGCAAAAAAACGTCCTTGAGTCGCAAAAAAAAACAGCTTCGCTCAGCAAAATAACACTGTCTGGAATGTGGGGAGATAATACAAATGGACTATCCTCGACAGGACTGTTAAGGCCTACTGATAGCTTCTCTGCGATTCGCAGGAACTAAAATTATTATTATACCAAAAAAAAACAAATGCCACGTCACTATTTCAAATGGAAATATAGAATTCAGCACAAAGGTTTCTTCAAATTTCACGTTTTCAAATTTGAAATAGGAAGGAAAGCCTTGAATTCGCCACTCTTGTTGTCTTTGACTTGCAGATCAAATATGACCTTGGGAATTCTCACAGCTTTTCTCCACCACTCAACCCTGGCCTGAAATAGAACATATTGTAGCAAATTAAACAGCTTAAGTCATTCAGAAATTGCATTATTGTTACGTTTTTGTTCCGACCAATACCCTTCCTCCCTAAAGGAGTTGCGAAGGAACCAGGGGCGGATTATGGCGGATTACAACCCCTCACCACCAAAACGGTCCTCTGTTTGGTAATATTTTAGATCCATCTCGGCCAATAGACCCTGAAAGAAACTTTTCTAAAGGCGCTTTCGGAGGGGAGCACGACCTGAAAAAAGCCGCAAAGTTTTTACCCAAAATTTGTTCAAAAACGGCTTTCATTGGCTTGTTCTTTTTTTTAAAAAGTTCAGACCTTTCCGTCGAGACGTTTCTAGATCCACCCTTTTGAGAAAAAACTACGCCTTGGTCTCTTTCTGTTTTTTTACGCAACTTAAGGTACCTGAAAAAAAAAACTAGTGCGGATTTAATTGTTGTATCATCTCAAATCCCTTCTGGTCATGATTCATTTATAGATCAATTATACGAAAATTGATCTGAGAGTGAACAACCCGCTACAACTTAAGCGTTTTACTACACCACACTTGGATATGCTCTTACAGTTTATTAAGCTTGCGATAAGCAAGCGTTATCAAACTGGAATGCAGCCTGTTTTTGGGGTTAACAACTTGTTTAACAAATTCACTTGAATCACTAGACTTTATTCATGTGCACACGTGCGAGTTTAAGTTCTACCGGTCTACTGTTACTAGTGACAGTTCTTTTAAAAAGTAGTATCTTAAGTTTTTGAAAACAAAAGGTTGCGATTCAAAAAAAGTTTCGGACTATCGTTAGTCTGATTATGTTTTGTCGGCTTAGTTACCGCATCACGAAATTTTTCTGTTTTACAAAACATTTACAGAAAAACATATAATAGCTTGGCTTACATCAGAATCAAACTTTTTTAAATTTTCAGGCGCACTTGTTTTTTGGCTAAAAATACTACGCCTGAGGTGATAAAGATCCTGTGTTCGAATCTGGCTAGAAGTTTTTTTATTCAAAGAGAAAATTCTGTTCCAAAAATTTTCGTTCTGTTGTGTGTCTGCTTATGTTTGGTCGGCTTGGTTGCCTTGTTACGAATTATTGCTGGACTGTGAGTAGTTTTGTATTGTAACTGAAACAGTTTTGATTTGTTACTGTAATTTAACTGTACGCTTACTAAGTTTTATCAAGTCGGTGACCTAGTTAAGCGTTGTCTTTAAAGAAAAATAGATTTTTACGCTTTTGTGTTTTAGGGAAAAGCGTAAAAATTTAGATTTTCGGAACTTTCAAATGTGTTTCAATTGAGAACAATTTTGCTCAAACGGAATCTTACCAATTTTTGCGCTTAATTGCCGATCAATTTTTATAACTGAATACTTATATAACGCCAGTTATTGTGGTTTTAAATTGAACATCATTCCGGACAATTTTCTGAAATTTTTGTAGTTATGATTTTATCGAAATGTTCTAATTGTTTTTCGACTTTGTGTTTTTTGTTTCATTTTCTGTCTGCTAGCTTGCAATGATATGTGTGCCTGCGCATAGCATTGCATTTCATTGTTGCAGTGTTTCATCAAACTAGGTCGCCTGTTCTTTAAAGAAATATCCAAAAATAAGAAAAAATGAGAACATTTTTTATGTCTGTTTTTCCTCTTTTTAATGTTTGTAGTTTAAACTTTCTTTGTAGTTCACAGCTTTCCCTTTTCGTCCAAACAGACCACAACCTGCACGACCTTAACTTTTCGAAAACTAAACTCGCGTAGTTATTGCTGTACAAGTAGCTCAGGATGTTTTGAGGGAGGATTCTTATCTGTTCGCGTGCTGGTTCGCGCTGTTGGATGAGAAGGGTTTATACTAAATTTTATTAGTAGCTAAGTTGTTGTTTAAAAACATTTAACTTACTAGATAGCCACAGAATCGACAGTTTGATCACCAAAAACATCCCTGAAAACAATCATTCGGACACCATTTTACCACGAACACAGGAAAAAATGCAGCATTTTTGTTGCAGCAGAAATCAAAACCGATCAATATTTTTTGATCGCTTTTACTGATAAACCATGGTTTTGTATTACTTATTTTTTGCCTAAAAATCGACAAAAGTCATAACGAGAACTTTGTTAGCTATGTGAAAGATATAAAGAATTTAAAGACATTCTTCCACAGAATAGACAAAAAAAATTTTAAAACGAGTGAATGCTAAGTGTGGCAGAACAAAATGTTAGTTTCCACGCGAACCAGAGCTTTTTTCAATTGTATTTTTAAAAAGGAGAAAACGATTTTAGTGACCTCTGCATCCTCACACAAGAAAAACATAAGATTCTCATGCAGATACTCTGTAGTAATTACATTCAAGAGGAGCAAATTGAAGAAGAGACGCTTTTATAGCTGAGAAATTTTGACAATTCAAAAAAGTTTGGATAATTATGAATTTTTTAGTTTTTATTTTTTTTACGTGAAAACCATTTTTCTGTAAATCTTGAATGCTGCCTAATTCAATGCGCGTAAACCTACTATTATAAGTTGACCTGCATTCGATACAATTGTTCTCTTTCTTTTTTTTTGCGCAACTTAAGGTACCTGAAAAAAAAACTAGTGCGGATTTAATTGTTGTATCATCTCAAATCCCTTCTGGTCGTGATTCATTTATAGACCAATTATACGAAAATTGATCTGAGAGTGAACAACCCGCTACAACTTAAGCGTTTTACTACACCACACTTGGATATGCTCTTACAGTTTATTACGCTTGCGATAAGCAAGCGTTATCAAACTGGAATGCAGCCTGTTTTTGGGGCTAACAACTTGTTTAACAAATTCACTTGAATCACTAGAACTCATTCACGTGCACACGTGCAAATTTAAGTTCTACCGGTCTACTGTTACTAGTGACAGTTCTTTTAAAAAGTAATAACTTAGTTTTTGAAAACAAAGTATTGCGATTCAAAAAAAATTTCGGACTATCGTTAGTCTGATTATGTTTTGTCGGCTTAGTTCCCGCATCACGAAATTTTTCTGATTTACAAAACATTTACAGAAAAACGTATAATAGCTTGGCTTACATCAGAATCAAACTTTTTTAAATTTTCAGGCGCACTTGTTTTTTGGCTAAAAATACTACGCCTGAGGTGATAAAGATCCTGTGTTCGAATCTGGCCAGAATTTTTTTTATTCAAAGAGAAAAATTCTGCTTCAAAAATTTTCGTTCTGTTGCGTGTCTGCTTATGTTTGGTCGGCTTGGTTGCCTTGTTACGAATTATTGCTGGGCTGTGAGTAATTTTGTATTGTAACTGAAACAGTTTTGATTTGTTACTGTAATTTTACTGTACACTTACTAGGTTTTATCAAGTCGGTGACCTAGTTAACCGTTGTCTTTAAAGAAAATAGATTTTTACGCTTTTGTGCGTTAGGGAAAAGCGTAAAAATTTAGATTTTTGGAACTTTCAAATGTGTTTCAATTGAGAACAATTTCGCTCAACCGGAATCTTATCAATTTTTGCGCCTAATTGCCGATCAGTTTTTATATCTGAATACTTATCAAACGCCAGTTGTTGTGGTTTTAAATTGAACATCATTCCAGACAATTTTCTGAAATTTTTGCAGTTATGGTTTCATCGAAATTTTCTAATTGTTTTTCGACTTTTTGTTTTTTGTTCACTTTTCTGTCTGCTAGCTTGCAATGATATGTGTGCGTGCACATAGCATTGCATTTCGTTGTTGCAGTGTTTCATCAAACTAGGTCGCCTGTTCTTTAAAGAAATATCCAAAAAATAGAAAAAATGAAAAACAAAATTTATGTCTCTTTTTAATGTTTGTAGTTTAAGATTTCTTTGTAGTTCAAAGCTTTCCCTTTTGGTCCAAACAGACCACAATCTGCACGACTTAAACCTTTCGTAAACTAAACTCGAGTTGTTATTGCTGTACAAGTACCTCAGGATGTTTTGAGGGAGGGTTCTTCAATGTTTGCGTGCGTGTTCGCGCTGTTGGATGAGCAGGGTTTGTACTAAATTTTATTAGTAGCTAAATTGTTGTTTAAAAACATTTAACTTACTAGATAGCCACAGAATTGACAGTTTAATCACCAAAAACATCCCTGAAAACAATCATTCTGACACCATTTTTCCACAAACACATGAAAAAATGCAGCGTTTTTGTTGCAGCAGAAATCTAAACCGATCAAGATTTTTTGATCGCTTCTACTGATAGACCATGGTTTTGCAGTACTTATTTTTTGCCTAAAAACCGACAAAAGTCATAACAAGATCTTTGTTAGAAATGTGAAAGATATAAAGAATTTAAAGACATTCTTCCACAGAATAGACAAAAAAGTACTTAAAACGAGTGAATGCTAAGTGTGGCAGAACAAAATGTTAGTTTCCACTCGAATCAGAGCTTTCCTCAATTGTACTTTTAAAAAAGAGAAAACGATTTTAGTGAGCTCTGCATCCTCACCCATGAAAAAGATAAGGTTTTCATGCAGATACTCTGTGGTAATTACATTCAAGAGGAGCAAAATGAAGAAGAAACGCTTTTATAGCTGAGAAATTTTGACAATTCACAAAAATTTGGACATTTAAGAATTTTTTAGTTTTTAGTTTTTTTTTCACGTGAAATCATTTTTCTGTAGGTCTTGTATGCTGCCTAATTCAATGCGCGTAAAACTAACATTATGAGTTGACCTGCATTCGATACAATTGTTTTCTTTCTTTTTTTTTTGCGCAACTTAAGGTACCTGAAAAAAAAACTAGTGCGGATTTAATTGTTGTATCATCTCAAATCCCTTCTGGTCGTGATTCATTTATAGACCAATTATACGAAAATTGATCTGAGAGTGAACAACCCGCTACAACTTAAGCGTTTTACTACACCACACTTGGATATGCTCTTACAGTTTATTACGCTTGCGATAAGCAAGCGTTATCAAACGGGAATGCAGCCTGTTTTTGGGGCTAACAACTTGTTTAACAAATTCACTTGAATCACTAGAACTCATTCACGTGCACACGTGCGAATTTAAGTTCTACCGGTCTACTGTTACTAGTGACAGTTCTTTTAAAAAGTAATATCTTAAGTTTTTGAAAACAAAGTATTGCGATTCAAAAAAAATTTTGGACTATCGTTAGTCTGATTATGTTTTGTCGGCTTAGTTCCCGCATCACGAAATTTTTCTGTTTTACAAAACATTTACAGAAATACATATAATAGCTTGGCTTACATCAGAATCAAACTTTTTTAAATTTTCAGGCGCACTTGTTTTTGGCTAAAAATACTACGCCTGAGGTGATAAAGATCCTGTGTTCGAATCTGGCCAGAAGTTTTTTTATTCAAAGAGAAAAATTCTGCTTCAAAAATTTTCGTTCTGTTGCGTGTCTGCTTATGTTTGGTCGGCTTGGTTGCCTTGTTACGAATTATTGCTGGGCTGTGAGTAATTTTGTATTGTAACTGAAACAGTTTTGATTTGTTACTGTATTTTTACTGTACACTTACTAGGTTTTATCAAGTCGGTGACCTAGTTAAGCGTTGTCTTTAAAGAAAAATAGATTTTTACGCTTTTGTGCGTTAGGGAAAAGCGTAAAAAATTAGATTTTTGGAACTTTCAAATGTGGTTCAATTGAGAACAATTTCGCTCAACCAGAATCTTATCAATTTTTGCGCCTAATTGCCGATCAATTTTTATATCTGAATACTTATCAAACGCCAGTTGTTGTGATTTTAAATTGAACATCATTCCAGACAATTTTCTGAAATTTTTGCAGTTATGGTTTCATCGAAATGTTCTAATTGTTTTTCGACTTTTTGTTTTTTGTTCACTTTTCTGTCTGCTAGCTTGCAATGATATGTGTGCGTGCACATAGCATTGCATTTCGTTGTTGCATTGTTTCATCAAACTAGGTCGCCTGTTCTTTAAAGAAATATCCAAAAAATAGAAAAAATGAAAAACAAAATTTATGTCTCTTTTTAATGTTTGTAGTTTAAGATTTCTTTGTAGTTCAAAGCTTTCCCTTTTGGTCCAAACAGACCACAATCTGCACGACTTAAACCTTTCGTAAACTAAACTCGAGTTATTATTGCTGTACAAGTACCTCAGGATGTTTTGAGGGAGGGTTCTTCAATGTTTGCGTGCTTGTTCGCGCTGTTGGATGAGCAGGGTTTGTACTAAATTTTATTAGTAGCTAAATTGTTGTTTAAAAACATTTAACTTACTAGATAGCCACAGAATTGACAGTTTAATCACCAAAAACATCCCTGAAAACAATCATTCTGACACCATTTTTCCACAAACACAGGAAAAAATGCAGCGTTTTTGTTGCAGGAGAAATCTAAACCGATCAAGATTTTTTGATCGCTTCTACTGATAGACCATGGTTTTGCAGTACTTATTTTTTGCCTAAAAACCGACAAAAGTCATAACAAGATCTTTGTTAGAAATGTGAAAGATATAAAGAATTTAAAGACATTCTTCCACAGAATAGACAAAAAAGTACTTAAAACGAGTGAATGCTAAGTGTGGCAGAACAAAATGTTAGTTTCCACTCGAATCAGAGCTTTCCTCAATTGTACTTTTAAAAAAGAGAAAACGATTTTAGTGAGCTCTGCATCCTCACCCATGAAAAAGATAAGATTTTCATGCAGATACTCTGTGGTAATTACATTCAAGAGGAGCAAAATGAAGAAGAAACGCTTTTATAACTGAGAAATTTTGACAATTCACAAAAATTTGGACATTTAAGAATTTTTTAGTTTTTAGTTTTTTTTTCACGTGAAATCATTTTTCTGTAAATCTTGTATGCTGCCTAATTCAATGCGCGTAAAGATAACATTATGAGTTGACCTGCATTCGATACAATTGCAGAAAGGAGACACCACTCGATAGATTGATCAGCCTATGTAAGGTTTTCACAACTTGTTACTACCTGCCTATTTTTAACGCTTACGATTCTGTTCTAGTCATTAAATTGAACATTTATTTCATTTTTGATTTATAATTTTAACGAGTGAATGCTCTTAGTTCGCAAGCTCTTTCTCCAGTGAAAGCTAAGTGTGGCCGTCTACGAACACTTAGCTAACGAGTTAATGCTAACGAGTGAATGCTAAGTTTAGCAGAACAAAATGTTAGTTTCTACTCGAATCAGAGCTTTCCTCAATTGTACTTTTAAAAAGGAGAAAACGATTTTAGTGACCTCTGCATCCTCACCCAAGAAAAACATAAGATTTTCTTGCAGATACTCTGTGGTAATTACATTCAAGAGGAGCAAATTGAAGAAAAAACGCTTTTATAGCTGAGAAATTTTGACAATTCACAATAATTTGGACATTTAAGAATTTTTTAGTTTTTATTTTTTTTTTCACGTGAAATCATTTTTCTGTAAATCTTGTATGCTTCCTAATTCAATGCGCGTAAAGATAACATTATGAGTTGACCTGCATTCGATACAATTGCAGAAAGGAGACACCACTCGATAGATTGATCAGCCTATGTAAGGTTTTCACAACTTGTTACTACCTGCCTATTTTTAACGCTTACGATTCTGTTCTAGTCATTAAATTGAACATTTATTTCATTTTTGATTTATAATTTTAACGAGTGAATGCTCTTAGTTCGCAAGCTCTTTCTCCAGTGAAAGCTAAGTGTGGCCGTCTACGAACACTTAGCTAACGAGTTAATGCTAACGAGTGAATGCTAAGTTTAGCAGAACAAAATGTTAGTTTCTACTCGAATCAGAGCTTTCCTCAATTGTACTTTTAAAAAGGAGAAAACGATTTTAGTGACCTCTGCATCCTCACCCAAGAAAAACATAAGATTTTCTTGCAGATACTCTGTGGTAATTACATTCAAGAGGAGCAAATTGAAGAAAAAACGCTTTTATAGCTGAGAAATTTTGACAATTCACAATAATTTGGACATTTAAGAATTTTTTAGTTTTTATTTTTTTTTTCACGTGAAATCATTTTTCTGTAAATCTTGTATGCTGCCTAATTCAATGCGCGTAAAGATAACATTATGAGTTGACCTGCATTCGATACAATTGCAGAAAGGAGACACCACTCGATAGATTGATCAGCCTATGTAAGGTTTTCACAACTTGTTACTACCTGCCTATTTTTAACGCTTACGATTCTGTTCTAGTCATTAAATTGAACATTTATTTCATTTTTGATTTATAATTTTAACGAGTGAATGCTCATAGTTCGCAAGCTCTTTCTCCAGTGAATGCTAAGTGTGGCAGTCTACGAACACTTAGCTAACGAGTTAATGCTAACGAGTGAATGCTAAGTTAGCAGAACAAAATGTTAGTTTCTACTCGAATCAGAGCTTTCCTCAATTGTACTTTTAAAAAAGAGAAAACGATTTCAGTGACCTCTGCATCATCACCCAAGAAAAACATAAGATTTTCTTGCAGATACTCTGTGGAAATTACATTCAAAAGGAGCAAATTGAAGAAAAAACGCTTTTATAGCAGAGAAATTTTGACAATTCACAAAAGTTTGGATATTTATAAATTTTTTAGTTTTTAGTTTTTTTTTTCACGTGAAAACCATTTTTCTGTAAATCTCGTATGCTGCCTAATTCAATGCGCGTAAAACTAACATTATGAGTTGACCTGCATTCGATAAAATTGCAGAAAAGAGACATCACTCAAAGGGCTGATCAGCCTATTTAATGTTTTCCCAATTTGTTACTACCTGCGTATTTTTAACGCTTATAATTTTTGTCTAGGTATTAAGTTGAACACTTATTTCATTTTTGATTTATAATTTTAACGAGTGAATGCTCTTAGTTCGCAAGCTCTTTCTCCAGTGAATCCTAAGTGTGGCAGTACACGAACACTTAGCTAACGAGTGAATGCTAACGAGTGAATGCTAAGTTTAGCAGTACAAAATGTTAGTTTCTACTCGAATCAGAGCTTTCCTCAATTGTACTTTTGAAAAGGAGAAAACAATTTTAGTGACCTCTGCATCCTCACCCAAGAAAAACATAAGATTTTCTTGCAGATACTCTGTGGTAATTACATTCAGGAGGAGCAAATTGAAGAAAAAACGCTTTTATAGCAGAGAAATTTTGACAATTCACAAAAGTTTGGATATTTATAAATTTTTTAGTTTTTAGTTTTTTTTTCACGTGAAAACCATTTTTCTGTAAATCTCGTATGCTGCCTAATTCAATGCGCGTAAAAGTAACATTATGAGTTGACCTGCATTCGATAAAATTGCAGAAGAGAGACATCACTCAAAGGGCTGATCAGCCTATTTAATGTTTTCCCAATTTGTTACTACCTTGCGTATTTTTAACGCTTATAATTTTTGTCTAGGTATTAAGTTGAACACATATTTCATTTTTGATTTATAATTTTAACGAGTGAATATTCTTAGTTCGCAAGCTCTTTCTCCAGCGAATGCTAAGTGTGGCAGTCCACGAACACACAGCTAACGAGTGAATGCTAACGAGTGAATGCTAAGTGTGGCAGAACAAATTGTTAGTTTCCACTCGAATCAGAGCTTTCCTCAATTGTACTTTTAAAAAGGAGAAAACAATTTTAGTGACCTCTGCATCCTCACCCAAGAAAAACATAAGATTTTCATGCAGATACTCTGTGGTAATTACATTCAAGAGGAGCAAATTGAAGAAGAGACGCTTTTATAGCTGAGAAATTTTGACAATTCACAAAAGTTTGGATATTTATGAATTTTTTTTAGTTTTGTTTTCATGTGAAAACCATTTTTCTGTAAATCTTGTATGCTGCCTAATTCAATGCGCGTAAAACTAACATTATGAGTTGACCTGCATTCGATACAATTGCAGAAAGGAGACATCACTCGAAAGGCTGATCAGCCTATTTAATGTCTTCCCAATTTGTTACTACCTGCGTATTTTTAACGCTTATGATTTTTGTCTAGGTATCAAGTTGAACATTAATTTCATTTTTGATTTATAATTTTAAAAGAAATCAAAATCAGACCACAAAAACTCAAGTTTTGAGCGAGAACAGTTTTTGAAAAAAATGTCCTAAAAACCAATGCAAAAAAACACAGCCAAAACAAGTCTTTTCTTCGTTTTTTGACACTGATTTACAGTATCAAGCCAACCTTGAAATGATGCCTTAACTGCTTGCAAAGACATCTAAAGAACATCGTATTTATGTAGTGAAATTTTTGCTCTCAATTTAAAAGTTTGACAATTGTTGTGGATGTGCAACCAGGCTTACTTGGAACAGTGGATCTGGGTTGACAATTCCTCTCCTGTGTTGGTATGTCCACACCAGATTTAATTTACTCCTCACGAAAACCAGCCACTCTTTGTTATCGTCCTGAGAGTTAAAAAAACAGTTTGAAAGTATCAGTGAAACATTTTTTATAGACGTTAAAGTTATTTATGAGACACACTGCTTCAAAAAGTCATTGTTTGCGAACTAAGAGCTTTAAAAAAGCTGACTGATTTGGGGAAGTCGTTGGATCGTCTGCACTTGAGTAAGTTCCTGGAGACGGAGTAGGGTCTCACTTGGAAGTTGTGGCCCCCATTGCCATCCACATGCACTAAAAGTACATCTACTGAAATCATCTGACCGGTTTAGGTTTTGACTACACCTTCATAATTCAATATACACTTAAAGGCGGTACTTTTTCTACTTATTATCTTTCTAAATATCTTTCATTTTCTAACTCAGTCAAAAATTTGTTTGCATACCTTTAAATAAACTGTTATAGTGCAAAACATCGCCGTCAGCGCGATTAAAAAAAAGCTCAATTAAAAAAAATTTTTTTAGTTGATTACAAACTAGATAACCTGTGTGTGGAGATCCATTAAGAAGGAGTAGTCTGATGGAGAAATGGCTGATGTCCTCGTGGGGTGTGAGTTTGACGTCCTTGAGACACAGCAAGGGGTAGTAGTACATGCATATCCGGATGTCCTGTTGTCTGTAATACACACTTGCACTTGTAGCTTGATACTGAAACAAGCACATGATTGATATAGAATTCCTATGATATTGAGTATAACCGGGGGCTTAGGGTGAGGGACAATGGCGAGACAAAAATTATGTTTTTTTTTAAATTTTTTTTTTCGAAAATCAATTTCTGAGAAAGCCTGCGGAGCGGACAATTTTTGCAGTAGCGGATCTCATTTAGGCTACTTTGCTTGGCCTCTTTTCATGTTTCGGAAATATATTTTTAATGAGCTTCATCACCAAAGTATTAGATCTCCGCTGGGGCTCAAAAGCGCTGTTGTTCCCAATTGTATATTGGCACAAAAAAGGAGTAATCGATTACCATCCCAGTACCAAAGATTTTCCGATGGCAGTTTTAATTAGATATGGTGATCAGATTTTTCTTATGAAAGTTTTCATTTCAACCGTGAGTTTGAGTTCCATCTTGATGTCTGTTTTGGCCGTGACCAGTCTGTCTGGCGGGAGGAACTCGAAGTGGACTGGAGCCTTCCCATTGGCCCTCAACTGCTCCTTGTCCCACTCCATCCTCATTGGGTCTGAAGAATCGCAACTTCTAATCAAAGAGCTCAAAAAAAAGTAGAACTAAGAAATTATTTGCCCAAAATAGTAACAAGATTTAAAAACTGCGGTTGATCTCATTCACGTTAAGCCGTGGTGTGGTTCGTTGTCAAAAATTTTGAACACTAAATCAAGGATAGGATGCCATGCAGCTTGCTTATCAAAATATCTAGACTTATGGATGGGAACCGAGATCCTTTCTATGTTCTTAATGCTTACCGCTGTACTCTTTCACGTCTTTGCCAGTCAGAATCATATCTGCAATCTTTGGTTTAGCCTGAAACACAGGTGTCACGTTTTTCACTGCAAACTTTAAAGCAATTGAAATGCTCCAAAAATTGCAAAAAATTGTGACATTTACTTATGATGTAACGCCTGTGAGCTTGGTAGAATTTTGAGCAATCTTTTCCCATCCAAAAGTTGACTCATTGGAACCCGAAAAAATCAAGTTGTGGATTTGGTATTTGGTTTCTTCAATTTCTCGCTGCCCATTTCTTTCTGAAACATCGGGTTCAAGGTGTTCCCAAACTTTAAGATTGCTTTAGCAAAATGCTCAAAGTATGAAATTTTACAAGAATTTATGCATTTGAAAAGCATCATCTAAAACAATTTTGATGGATAATTGCCCTTAATCTCGTCGCGAATTTTCTTTAGCCCCCTGTTTTTCCCACATTACCTTTCCCTCTGAGCTGAGGGTGAGGTTGGCAGTCTGTCTCTCCCCACACCACAACTCCACGTCTATCTGCTGATCCACCTCCGCGTCCCCCAACCTCAGCCTCATCAGAGGCACTGGCTCCACTATACGTGCACGCAGCACACAATCTGCAAAGTGAAAGGTTTTATTAACATTTATCAACTACTTTTAAACTCCATCTTTTGAAGTTAGAAATAAAATTGATGATAGAAAATAGTTTTGAAAGGTTTTTAAATGGGTAAATTATAAGTGGGCGAAATTCACAAAGGACTTCGCCACAAGAAAAATTTGTCAAAAAGCCCAATTAAAAGTTGTCAAAAAGCCCAATTTTAATTCTAAAAAGCCACTATGCGCCCTGGCCCGCTCACTAAAAAAAGCCTGTTATAACAACCTCTGTAAGTGATACCTTTTAAACAGTTGGGTGCTATTTTGTCTACTCCGACGAAGCACTTGTATCCCCCTAGTGCAACCAGTTGGTACCCCGTGAACTCCACATCGCCAGAGGCCACAGGTAGAATATCGACAGACACCTGAAGTAATTTTTTTTCAAATACTTCCTCGTTTAAAGAGAGCCACTGTGGGTTGCTAATAGATATGCAAAATCTGCATGTACAGTTTCCCTGACACACTGAAATTATTACTAATTTGCTATTTATACCTGCTTCTGAGTTCAAATCATTTAAAACTTTGTTATCAGTCATTGATAATCAAATAACAAGGTCATTATCTGGAAAGTCATTTTTTTGGTTGAATTGGTGAATTAGTCTGCATTTAAAATATTTCGATGTAATTAGAAGCGAGAAATTTTTTTTACACTTCTTTCTTATTTTAACTGATGTTTCTCAAAAAAGTAAAAAGTTTGCCGGCATTTATCGAGAAAATATGCTGCGAAAAATAAGCAATGAATATAATTTTTGCGTTGTTTTTGAAATAATTTAGGAGAATCGGCCAAAGAGTTTCATTTTATTGAACTCTTAAAACTTTTCTCTGAATTGTTTTTCACAGCTAAAATCGATGTTTTTTTTTTAATTCAGGGGCGGATTTGGGGGGGGGGGGGTCGGATTCCCTTTTTCTGAGGGATTCGACCCCTACCGACCCAAAGTGCTCCCCTTTGATAATTTTTAAGAAATCCATCCTTGGTGGCTGACTGACCCTAAAGTTTTGTAGTAACGCGGCGTTTTTGACCTGTTTTTTTTCTTCAAAAGTTTGCCTGCGGTAAAGTTTTTTTTCATTTATTCTTCAAAAATTTTCAAAATCTAACAAGGATAGTCGGTCCTTGTGCAAGTAGCACAAAATGTTCCAACCAAATTCCAAATTCTTTACAAAAATATACTAATTATTTTAAAATTGAATGTTGTTTTTTTTTGTGCGTGGTGTGATAAGGTTTAATATGCTATGCCGCATTCGACAATCAAATTCAATTGGCAAATTGGCAATAATTTTTGTTGAAAAATAACTAGAAAAAAATGATATTAAAACAACTCACTTTTTTTTGTTTTTTTTTTGCAGAAAATGTTTCGGATACTTGCAGTTTTTTATCCCAAAAATGGCGCTCTAATTTTTTTTACTGAAGAAACGCTAAAGTTTCAAGGCTTTTTTCTATAATAAGACTGCTAGCTTGCTTTCCTCGCTCGAAATTAGATTAAAACTCAAACCAAGTTTTCTCGACACTGGGGCAATTTTTATTAGCGTTGTTCGTATCAAGACTGAAAGGGATTTGATGTGACATATCACTCCACCCATTAAGATTATTATTTGCGGTAAATGGTTTTGGTTTAAAAACAAAATAATCCTGCTCGCTCACTTTATTCAATCGAAATTAGCCCAAAAATCAAAAATTTCAAACGCTTTTTTCGCGTGTTTCAAAACTTTTTAAATGTTGTTCGAATCATCACTGAAAGGGCTTTTATATGAAATATTACTCAAACCAATTCGATGATTATTTGTGATAGCTAATTTTACAAGGAAAAAATTAACACGCACCCGAATATAAAATTCCTCTCCATTTTTCAAAGGTCGGACCCTTTAGTTGATGCTGAAAAGGATGAAAAAAGCATGGCAACTGGGACATGTTTTAGCCTCCCTTGTTAAGTCATTTAAGACGACACATATGAGAATCATGAAAAGCGACTTGCCTCAAGTTGCTGTCGGGGTTCGAACTCTAGTTTGATCTCTCGTAGTTGAACTTCGGCGCCCTTGTATGCAATCTGGATGCGACAGGGGAACTTCACAGGGAGTGGATTGTAGATCACCATTATGAAGTGCTGACTCTCTGGAACAGCTTTTTCGGATAAGAGTCGATAAAATCGCAATGAAGAAGACAAATTTGCGTTTTAGTTTTGTATTCAATTTATCATTGTTTGATGTTCACAGACTAATTTTCAAGTGCTTTTTCGTAAAATCTATTATGATTAAGAAGCATCAAAGTTTTGTCAAACTTAGGCTGGGTTAATTTGCAACTCACTCAGCCGGCTTATATATATATATATATATGATCAAGTTTGTCTATTCTAATTTTGGATCAAACGCACCATGTAATATTGTACGGGTTCGCAGAAAAAAGCGTGCAGTGAAAACTTTTCTCGCCTTTCTTTGGCCACAACACTTCTGGTCCATTGTTCCCTTCCCCCTCCGTCCCTCCTCCTCCCCCTCCACCTCCCGCACTGCCTCTCTCCTTCTGCTGGGACCCCCTGCCCCTCTGCTGGTGGATGTACACATGCTGCTTCTGCACTGTGTGGTGACACCTGGGCTGATGCTGCACACTCTGTCGCTCTATGGAGAAGTGCTTCACCTGAAGATGAAGAAAATGGGAGATTGCTCAGGTCTGAGTTTGTTGATTCGAGTCTATCAAAGGAAGAAAACACAATTGGAATTGGGAACAATTTTTGAATATTACCAAACTCATTCAAAAAATCCATTTTTGAAAGGTTCCTTTATCGCCCCTGGCTTTAACAGATTAGTGTCCTAAGGTACCTGTGGGAGCTGAGTCAACTGCACAGGTGGGAGAGTGATCCTGGTGGTTATGGTTATGGGCGCATACTTGGGGGCATACTTGGTCACGTGGTGTGTCAGTTTGTCCACCTCTCTCTTCACCTCCTCTGCTGTCAAGTGGGGATGGTATGTGTTCAACACAAAACAGCGGTACCAGAACTCCAGTTTCTTACTGAACGAGAGAGAAGGATTTAAGTTCAAGCATTTTAAGTTGATTTCTTAGCGAATTTAATTTAATTTTTGACTATCAGAAACAGGGTGTTTTCAAACTCGAAAATCAAAAATGGCAGTATGTACACTGACTTGTTACTTATTTTTCCAAAACATGTGAAGCTAATTTTTTCTGAACGAGTTGTACTAAATTTTCAGATCAGGAGTAGTCCTGGATTTTCCAGTGGAAAGTTGGACATTATTTATTTGCGTCCATTTTATAATTTAAATTAGGTTTCTGCTTGATTAATAGTCCGCCCTCCCTGATGCGTTTCTCCATGGAGTAGAGTTTCATGGCACAGGGGATGAGTGCCTCTCGGAACAGTCGGCAGTGCAGGGCCGCCCACCCGCCTGCCTCCTCGGGGGAGTCCCAGTCGAACACCAGCTTCACCAGGTGAATGGGCAGGATCTGGTGGATGTACCGGATGCCAGCTGAAAAAGCATCAAAGTTGTCATCAAAAAGTCAAACTGGCAAGTCTAATTGGACATAAGTTAATATAGAAACCAATTTTCCACCAAAAAGTTCTGCATTTGGTTTGAAATTGAACGGCATTTAAACGTTGAAAAAGGAGACTCATAAATGTATTCTAAATATTTCAAGCAAAATCTTTTATGTCACTCAATCCCTACATGTGTTTTTGAAGTTATATAAAAAGTGAGGCTCCTATCGAACTGATGCATGTGTGTTTACCGAGTGGTTTGGTTCCATTCTTGCCAAGAGCACTGTCTGCAGTGGCGCAGAACATGTAGAAAGCAGCCTGAAATATAAAAAAAAACATTTAAAAACGACACTTCTGATCAGGGGCGGATTTAGGGGGGGGGGGAAGGGTGGGGGGGACGGACGCCCCCACCCCTCAGGGATTCGACCCCCTGTCGACCCAAAGGGTCCCCCCTTTGATACTTTTTAAGAAATCCATTTTTGGCCGACCGACCCTAAAATTTTTCTAAAGGCGCCTTTCGGTCAAAAGTTTCCAAAAAGTGCCCAAAAACGCCTTTTTTGGCCTGTTTTTTCAAAATTTTGCCTGCGGCGCAAAAAATTTGGCCAAATAGGGACAAAACCGTGCTTTGGGAGAGCTCGAAAAATCAATTTGGTCGACCTAAAAAAAAAGTCGTCAAAATTTTCGACAATTTTTAGAAAATCCGCCCCCCCCCCCCTCGAGAAAATCCTAGATCCGCCCCTGCTTGTGATCATTCTAAATTGGATCAGAAATGTCATTTAATGAAATGTAGCAAAGAATAAAATACCAAAAAATACATGAAATATTATTAAGTTTTGTCTGTCTGACCTGTCTGATGAAGTTGGTCTGGAATAGCAGATTGGCAGTTACAAGATTGGACCTGATCTTCACATGTTCTGGCAGTCGTTTGTCCTGGATCAGTTTGTGGGCAGTCACTGCACTGTTCCTCACTGAAAGGAGAGAAAGGTCAAGGACTCTTTCCAGCTAAGGGATTATAGCTCTTTCAAAAATGTTGACATGAAAGTTAATACTTTATATGCAATCTCTCAAAAGCTATACGATAAGAGCATCGATTGTGCCAGGATAGACAATGGCCATATATGTTAATAAAATCGCAACTGAGCGAAACCGCACAAAAAATGACCTAGTTTCCCTTTGTTCGACGAAACTCCCTTTGTTCGACGAAAAAATATCCTGAGAAAGTCAAAAATAAATTAAAGGCATAGAAGTAGATACGCAAAAAAAGCAATATACGAAAGATTATAAATTCAATTGGATTCGCTAATCAGCTGAGAAAAAATTCTAGGGAAAAAAGTTCCAGGTAAGGAATAGAATGTGAAAAAGAGCATTGCCTGATGTTCTGTCGTATCCAATCTGTTCTTTCAGAAGTGCCCTTCGGAGTACTGACTCGGCCCATGCATTCAGACCCTCCGTCTTGCCCTTCTCGTAATTGGGGAACACGGCTGAGTTGTACAGATGGATCATCTGGTCCTCATTCAACACTGAAATTAACATTGTTTGATCAATACAGTAATATCTAAATCAGCTTAACAGTGAAATACTTGCTGTAGAGCTTACCAAACTGGCTTCCAATATTTCAAAACGATGTTAAAAGTTTGAAACAATCTTTGGAATATTGAAACAAAAATCTCATCCAGTGAAATTTCCTCTCATAAGTTTTAACAAAGTTCCGAAATTGAAAACCAAGTTTTCGTTTTCAAGCCCTCTCTTGCATCTCTCTTCACCTCTCCTGTCCCTGACACTGTCCAGGGTCCTCCTGGCCGACTGCATCCGACTGTGTTTCATCACCACCCCCGCATACCTCTCGTCCCTCAGCTGTGACGTCATCTCGTCCATCGCCCCATTGTCCTGTCCGAAGAACATCATCGAGTGCTTCACCCGCTCGTGCCACGACACCTGAG
Organism: Symsagittifera roscoffensis; assembly: GCF_963678635.1. NCBI lineage: Eukaryota > Metazoa > Xenacoelomorpha > Acoela > Convolutidae > Symsagittifera > Symsagittifera roscoffensis. The sequence continues at coordinate 27,978,283 of NC_087062.1, read as the reverse complement.
GTACACGCAACAAACCATAAAGGCCAATGGTTCAGTTCAAAGTATAATGAGAACTCTAAAATCAACAACGCCACGCAAAAAAATAGGCAGATGAAGCGTACTTTTGAGAACCTGCAGCCACGCCGTCAAAATCACCAAAATTTAGCTATTGGGTAATTTTCAGTTTACACGAATCGGTTTGTCGGATTTGTTGCTATACAATATTCAGATGATTTTTTCAAACCAAGTACAAGTTTTTCACACATCGGTTAAAATCTGAGTCATATCTGAAGAGCTCTTCAACAGTGATGCAGTGTGGTCGGAAAAATCAAGAATATCTCAATCAACTGTTTCCCATCTGCATACAGGTGGAGTAATTTCTAACATCAGTTTAGCTACCTCTGCATTCTCAGGATATAGTACTAGAAAGGAGGCGGCTATTTTGCCCTCTGCAGCTGATGCGTACCAGAAGGGGTCACTACTCGCACTGATACTGTCCACACACGTCTGGTAGATCTCTGAAGAAAAATAAAAAGTGATGTACAAACTAAGTTGCTCGAACAAGTTTTAGAATTTCACGTTTGCAATATATATTTAACCGCTTCCAGACATTTTGAACAAAGACATTCAGCAAAATTACACGGACAATTCATTCGCATAAAATTCAGCCAATATTACAAAAAAAAGTAGATTTTTTCTTTAAATGTTTAATAGTGAACGCTGCAGTCGCACAAGCGTGTTGCGAGCTTGCCAAAAGACGAAATTTAGAGCCGGTAATCGCCGCGAAGCTTAAACAGAAAACCAACTCCAATTCGGATTTTTTAATATTACCCTTTTAAGAAACTGGCTGAATTGTCTGCGACTGAAATGTCAGAGTGTTTTCTGCTCAGCTGTCTGAATTTCAAATTAGCTGAATTGATTTTGCTCGAATTGCTTGAATAAATTGGCTGAATTATCTGTGGGCATAGTTCGATGTGGCAACTACAAAACTTTCGGACAAAGTTTTTCTAATAACGTTTTTAACTATTGCATGGTAATATCGCTTGTAAATATTTGTGTTTGAAAGACAAATGTGATAAATAATTTTACAGTATTTAAGCATTTCATTTGCTTTGGTTCAAACATTACATAATCAATTTAAAATGATGTTTAGTGGATGGGAGGCTTAAACGAACCAAGTGCGCGTACGAAGTTTCCTGTCATCATGGTGATATCTGCCAGTTGCTTCCTCAATTTGGCTTTAGTCGGAATCGAACTGGCCTTGCCTGTCTGAACGTAGAGTACATATCAGTTCATTCCGATTAAATTCTGAATTGTTATAAAAAATTTTGAAGTATTCTATACCGGGTACAAGTAAGATGTCGTTAAATCAGGCAGAGATCGAATGGCTGCTCGAGCTCTGAAACGTACCCGAATTAGTCAACACAAAATAACTCTCTGAGTAAGAAATCGATGTTTTCTTAATTTTTATGATTTTTTTTGAGCACAACTGTGGTCGGAACATTCTTTGCTACTTTCACAGCGACTAGCTACTCTTATTATGATTTTTTTAAATTTTTATGGCCATAAAAAATCTCACTTTGGACTCTTCGGAAGTCTGCTTTGACTCTCATCCCCCGCATAGCCTTCCACATGTATCCTACATGTCTCTAGACTGTTGTACACACTCTTCAGAGCATTGGCCACTGCAGGCACTAAAATATGAGAAAGCGGTGACCTTAAGCATCTTTATCGGTTAAAAAAAGCTGGGGGGGCAGACGCCCTCTCTTTAGAGATTTGATCCCCTGCCTACCCAAAGGGTTCCCCTTTGGTACTTTTTAAGAAATCCATTTTTGGCCAACCGACGCTAAAATTTTTCTAAAGGCGCCTTTGGCGCCAATATATACTAACTTTGAGGGTGAGCGCGCGCCAAAAAAAAAACAAACAAAAAACGCTATTTTTTTGTCAAAATTTTCCAAAAAGTGCCCAAAAAGGCCTGTTTCGACCTGTTTTTTGACCTGCGGCGCAGAAAATTCGGCCAAAACAGCGTTTTTTTAGTGCTATCTATACGAGAGCTCGGAAAATCAATTTGATCGACCTAAAAAAAGATCGTCAAAATTTTCGATTTTTTTAAAAATCCGCCCCCACCCCCTCGAGAAAATCCTAGATCCGCCCCTGAAGTATAGCCGGTTACTGTGCAAGTAGCACATAATGTTCCGAACACAGTCTTAAAAAAATACAACAAAGTTTTTTAAAATTATCGTCGTTTCTTTTTCGGCGTGGTGTGATAAAAGTAGCTGAACAAAATTGGACTTTAAGTATATTAAACAGTCATAGTAAAAATAAATAAAATGAAAAACACTTTTTGTCAAAAAGAGTTTTCCGAATTTTTTTTCAAGTTTTGCAGTTTTTTGAACTTTTGAAAATTTGATCCCAAAAAGGTTTTTGAAAATTTCAATTTTTGAAAAATTGATTCCAAAAAAGGTCTTGAAAATTCAAACTTTTGTAAGTTTGATTCCTAAAAATATTTTAGAGCCTTTTTGGAATCAAAGTTTCAAAATTTCAAAATTTGCAAAGAAGAACAGTTGGCCGAGCGGCCTAAGCTAACGTACCGACTATTCAGACTTGTCAAGTGGCGTGGGTTTGAATCCCTCCATACCCTAACATTTGAACATGTAAACGCGAGGGGATATAGCCCCACTTGACCTTTTTTAACCGTTTTTCGTTCTAATTCGGTTCAGCCTTGATTAAGGCTGACCTTCAAAAAGAGCTATTAGTCTCAAAGACAAATATTGGCCATTTGGCAGCTTATTCAGATTATTATGGCCGATGTTTCTGAAGTTAAAGCATGTTTAAAAAGTAGTTAAATTATGGATTTCCAGAGTTATTTTTTCGAGAAAGTACTCATTAATTCAATTGTTTGAAATTCGATATTTTTACGATTTCTGGAGAGTAGCGCGCACAGAAAATTTGATTCCAGAAAAGAACTGAAATAATTTCTTTAATCAAAAAACTATAGTCAACATTTTGGTGTTATTGCGCTTTATCAACTCCCACAATTGACCTGCACATATACTCGCATTTTCTACTTCTATAAGCATTTTCGATCATTAAACAAAAATAGTGCAAAACTCCTTAGTGATAGTTGGGGACAAGTATTGAAAAAAACTGCAAGACTTGTTTAACTTGAAACACTTATCTGGAGTTAGTATACAGCTTACACATGTGTCATTGTGAGAATGGCATCGACAAATTGCACTCTTATATTAAGTACCTGAGGAGAGGAAGTCCATTTTGAGAGCGGTGGCAGACACCACTGCGTAGCCGTAGAGGTCACCCGAGGCCAGGAAGTCAGGCGGGTAGTTGTGGCTGTAGCCATTGTTGGCCTAAATATGCACACATAAGTAAAAAGAGCCCGGGTAGAGGTATGATAGTATGGTACCTGTATCGAACACAAAAAGTTTTATTCAGTAGCCCATCTAATTCTCAAGCACCCGACTCGCAGCGCTCTTTATAAATATTGATATTGCCTTTGAGCGTAGGGATACTGCTTGACCGAATTCCGATGCTCAAGACTATCCTTAAGTTCGTTGGAGAAAGTTGAAAAAAAAAACATTTCAGGAAGTCCTTCGATGACAATTTTTACACATAATTATACTGAAAATAGTTAAGTGTGTATACAGTTTTTTCAATTTATGTTCTAACTATATCCTAGTCAACGACCAAGTTTAACGGATACGCTGTAATGTTAGTTTTGCTGCAAGCTGACATATTCTAGTAGTATTTTTTTGGTGCCTTTCACTTCTGAATGTTTTGCAAAAAAACAGTTTTTAGTCAACTTAAATAATAGCAACCTTTGTAAGGGTCGGGTCACAAGTTCAATTCTACTAACATTCCCTCCTTGGGTGGTGATGGTGCCTTCACCTGAGTCATTGGTGACCTGGTTAGAGGCCCCACTTATCTTCCGCTTCAGTTTATTACTGCCAACCACACCACTCTCTTCATTCAGGACCTAAAACACGTGACAAGTTTGACGACCCATTTCTAAAATCCAAGCAAGGGGTTGCAAGGGTGTACTAGACTTTTTCCCCGCGAATAACTTTGTTCACAATGTTCAAATTTGAAATGGTAAACTTATTCATCTTATCTTCCATTACTTGAGCTCTAACTTTTTAAAACTAATTTCCGGTCGTACCAGGTGATAGCGGTTCGACTGTGACAATATCAATTGAAATTTCAAGTTCAAGTGTTTGCCAATCTTTGAAAAAACAAGAAAATTTTTTTTGGATTTCTTTTTTCAATTTTTGCTTGTTTTTAGTCCTTTTCTCAATGTTAGCGTTGTTTATTTTTTTGATATCTTTTATTGGCATGCTGCTTTTACGCTTGTTATTAGCAAGCATTATCACATCAGAATATAAACTGTCCCCGAAAGCAAACAAATTTTTTCAAATTGGACCTTGTATAATTGGACTTGTATAATGACTGCTCGGTTAAAAAAATCATTTGATAGTTGATTGATAAAAAAACTCAATTGTTCATGGCGTCTTGGCCACCTTTGATTTAGAGATAACAACTACTGGGACGTCTCAAGCCCTAGTTTTGAATCTGGCCAGTTTCTTTTTTTTTTAAACAGAGAAAACATTCAGTTTCAACAAAATTATTGGCCTATTGTTTGACTGCTTATGCTTTGTTGGCTTAGTGAGACAAAACGTCAACAAGTATTCTTGTGCATTAATTATTTTCGCTGTTTCATTTGATTCGCTCTATTTTTTTGATAACTTACAAACTTTGGCTTGGTAATGATTTTCGCTGTTTCATTTGATTCGCTCTATTTTTGTTTGATAACTTACAAACTTTGGTTTGGTATAATCTTTTCGCACTAAAGTTTTAATCGGCTCAACTGGTTTGGGCTTATCCGCTTCGAAGCTTATTTTTCTTCTTGCGGAGACCCAAATCATCAGTGCTAGAATTCATCTAAGTGCGACTCCACCTCTGTGTTTTTCCGTGATTGTTTAGCATTATCTCCGCTTAGTAAAAGAGAGGTTGGGTCGTACTACGATGAGTTAAGTTATTAAAAGTTAAATCCCCTGATTAGGATTCGTTTAACAAATGGTGCTTACTAATTAACTTTTTTTAATCTTGGGGGAATTGGATGATGGGTCCGCAATTAAGTTTTAGGAACTGTAATACTGAAACTAGGAAGGATTAGTATAAAGTAAGGCATCAATGCGATAATAATCTTAAGGACTGGTAAGTACGAGCAAAAGATAAGTGATGTTACCTGGTTTTTAAGGTACATGCAAGCTTAACAGAAAATTTTATTAGATTAGGTAGAGCGGTAAGCAACATGATGTTGAATCAGTTTTGGATTTAATGTGTTGAAGAGGGTCAATTTAGCTAGAATAAAAGCAAAAATTTGGCTGGTGTCTTCAGCATTATTGGGGACAATAATAAACTAGAAGGGAAGACTGTAGGATTGGTGATCATAACACTTTTTACCTAACTTAGAATTCAAGTGAGAGCTTTACCTTGGCAAATGCCTGCAGTGTAGTGAAGGTTAATGAGTAGTACGTAACTCGGAAACAAACAGTGAACATAACTCGGTTTGGAAGTGAAACTGGACTTGATATTTGCACAACTTAGTTAGATATGCCTATAATGAATTTGGAACTTAAGACTAGTGTCGTCAGAGGAAGAATTCAATTAAGACCTTATGAAAAGGGTACTAAAGTAAATACCAGGATTTGTAGGGACTACAGAACTCTAACTATAACATAAACTCAAAAAGACAAACATTATAGGGAATAGCAAGTAGCCTACCCTTAGGTAGAACAATTGTGCTGTGAGACCGAACGGTTGGGTCTCAGTTAGTTAGAGAACAATTATTGCTAAATAGAAGATTAGTTGGTTCTCAGTCAGAGAGAGAACAGATCGAGTTACTAGTGAGAGTAGTTGGTTCTCAGTCAGAGAGAGAACAATTGTGCTGTGAGAGTGAACAGTTGGGTTCTCAATAGTTAAGCGAACAGTGATAATTACTAGAAAGAGTAGTTGGTTCTCGTTAGTTAGAGAGTAAGAAGCGAAAAGCTGACAGATAGCTGATTCTCAGAGTTAGAGAACGAAAAGTTGCTAAGTTGGGAGATCAGTTAAAGTACCTCAAAAGAATAGTGATCCATCGAGACACTATTCATTTTAGCAGGTCGAACTGAGAGACAGCGAAAAATCACTGTGTGTAATTGATTGTTCGGGTTATCTGAAGAAATAGAATCATAGAGCAGAGTCGATCAAATCTTAATTGGGTAATTAGGACATTGTACTAACAGATCGCGGATTCTTTCCTTTGGTTAAATTATAAGATTTTATCTTGGCCACTTATGGCCTTCTGTATTTGGATTTATATAAGCTGAATCAAATTACTACTGGAAATTCTTGCGATTGGTGAGAGGAGCAAGACAGCCTAAAAAGCAGCATAAAGAGGGGACAAGTAACAGAAAACAATACAAAATAGTTGCCACCAACTTAACCCTTTCGGGATTGTGGATAGTACTGAATCTTGGTCGCCCCGCTGAATTCAATACCAAAGGGACGACTTTGCGGTGCCGTTAAGTTCGAGTGTGCGTACGGACCTTAAGAAGCAATCCCCGAAATCTACAGTTTTTGGCCCAACGGCCTGTAGCCAAGTATTGTCGGCTTACATTCCGCTCGACGTTTCTTTCTAAATTTTCTTCTAAAGCCAGTAGTTGTGTTTTTAGAGATACTTTTCTCAAATGGAACGTCCTTCGAGACAAAATTTTTCGTAGAGGATGTTATTTTGCCACTTTTATTTTTTATTGTCTTAGTGGCGTTCATTTCATTTTCTGTCTGCTCTGCCTTTGTATAGAAATTCGAGCTGAATCGTTGTCCAAAATACTTTCTCCTATAAATTTCTGTCTTGGCTTTCAACCCACCTGTTGCCCATCGACATGTACACTAATTTTATCCTTGTCTTTGATATCCTGACCCCCAGTAGAGGACGAAGGGTTCTTGCCCCCTCCCCCTCCCGAGTTGGTGCCCTGAGTTCCCTGGTAGATAAGACTGGAGTTGCTTGTTTTGTTCTCCCCCTTGCCCCCCGCAGTCCCAATTGGAGTGGTGTTGGTGTTATTCGAGGCATTCTTTGATTGATTACCTGAAAAAAATGATATTAAAAAACGCTTCAGCATATACTGAAAGCCACAAGTTGAAAATGTTGGAGCCCATCTTGATAGCTTTTGATATGGAATTTATAGTTGATGACTTGTGCTTAACACTTGATCAGCTAAAAAGTTTATGGAAACATAGTTTTCTTTGGAGTATTGTTTTTGAATATTTGTTAATAAAAACCAAGAAACAGTGTGTATGATTATCGAACCAAGTTATATATTTCTAAAACTAATTTTCGTAGATTCAAGGATACGGATTGAATTTTCTAAACTATTTCCCCGTGTTGCAAAAGGCACAATTCGTTACAAGGCACACAATTTACGGCTTTTTTCCAGTCCCCCCTTTCAAAATACCGAATTTTATGTTTGTTTTAAGTGTTATTACGGCTAAATGTCTGATGTTACGCTGTAAAGTATGAAGAACAAATCTGTTCACAGTTGTCGATTTGTTCACCACGCCAAATTTCATTGCATTACGACAACGTTAAATAGACTTTTCAAAATTGAATTTGAAAGGGGGGAACTGGAAGAGAGCCAAATTCACATATGCTTAATATGCCTAACCGTTGAATTAATTTTTTATAGGGCTTGCAATTCTTTTTTAGGTCACTCTGATCATAAGGAGGGAAATAGTTAGCAAGACCCGACTGCTGATCCTTTAGTACAACACCCCCCCCCCTCTACTCACTGTACATTTCGTCCACTCCCACCCCTTCACTCATGTTGGATCTGTCCGTGTTGGTGTTGCCCTCTGCAATATCTAGAAAGTAATAAAACAGAAATATTATGCAAACAACTACTAAATTTGCCCTCGGTGTTTAACAGGAAGCCTTTTTACCTTTACGCCCATTTTCACATTACAAAAGTGGTCACAGGAATTCTGCTAAAAATTGAATAGAGTCTCTGAGCATTTTTTCTTATACAAAAGAGAAACATCCCCTCACATCTTGCTTCAATATTTTTCATGTTGGGCAAAAATTTATCAAACAAGTCACCGCCACAACTGAGCAGATTTAATACAGACTTAAGCGTTAATCGCCGTATCATTCGTTTTCAGACAACTCAATAGTACTTTTATTAGGGGATTGAAATAAAAGGCAAAAAACCAGCTCCCACGGATCGAGGTAGCTCAGTGCGGTCAACTGCCTTAGACAATCCCCTTATCTTTCGAGAAGGCTACCACTGATTGATGAGTGAATATCCACCTATGGAGTCGACGAAAACGAAGTACTCCACGAGGAGTGATGACTTGTATCTCTCCCTCTCTTTGAGATAGGCCCTCACCACTTGTTCACACTCTGTCTTGCTCGCCTTGGCATCGAAGAAAGCCAGCATGCCGAACAGACGCGTGTTCAACTGCCACTCCACCTAAACAGCATACAAGAGGATACAAAAACTGGGGTCTCCCAAAATAGCCCTTAGCCTAGTAACATGAAAACTATAGCCACCTTAAGCTGAGATTTTTTCCTCCCATCTAAATTCGGCAAATAATATTGGCTGTTTTCCAGCTTCTTACCCCCTCGTAAAATTACAAAAAAGCTGTTCAAAAATTGTTCACACTGCGTTTTGCATTTCAGAAAAGTTGTAACAAATTGTTCACCTGTTTACGCTGACACGTTTTAATGCAGTCTATGGCTCTTTTTCCACCCCCCCCCCCATATCTTCAATTTTTTTATTACTGTTCCCACCAACCTATTGTTATGCAAATTGACATGCTAACTAATTAAGCCATGACATACATGTTTGGTTTTCATAGTAACCTTGTAAAAACCCTCA
>NC_087062.1:27890852-27969174 GCF_963678635.1 Symsagittifera roscoffensis | reverse complement strand
GATTGCCAATGCTGCATAGCTTAATTGTTATGATAATCTTATTAGATTGATTTTTCTTGGTTCAAACTTAACGCTTGTGTGTTTTCATTTCATATGCACTGGGCTTTCCCCTTCTGGTTATCTGACGTGTGAATTTTCCCTGGCATATCTAGAAGCAAGAAGGAGTAGCAGGTGGAACTACCCTTCAACAACACCACAGGTTGTATTGTTCCCACCTATCAGTTTTTCGTTTTTTTTTTGTAATTCGCATGTTTAAATTAAACTCTTTGATTCATTGCCCAACCTCTCCCCCCATCTTCTTAATTAAGAGCTTATCCGTTGCCTTCGCTTTCCGTGTTTCAAGTGGATGCCCTGATTCCAGCAAGGTGCATCCCTGACTTTTTACAGAAGCTTGTAGTTGGCTCATCAAAGACAAATTATATCAAAGCAGCTCTAATAAAATCGACACTTCACTCCTACCGCGGCGCCACACTCGAAGAGCCGTATGAAAAAGATTTACAAAACAGACCAAAGCGCCTTAAAACAGTAACCATTCTCGCCGGGCTTAATGATAATAGGCTGCATTCAAGAGAATTTGAGCTAAAGTTGAAAACTTAATCAATCTCATTACAAACAAGTTTCAGCTCAAAAACCATAATCGTCCTTGAAACAATCCAAAAATTCGAATTACAATGATGTGAATCTCAAATTATACATTCATAGCCATGTGCTGTTCAGTTGAATTGATAAATTTGTTCATCCAAACACACTTATTGTTTCGCCCAATCTTAACTAAAATTTAACCCCTCAAACCCCATTTCTCGCTCTTTGGAATTGAATTTAATACAAATTTTTTGCTTATGTTATTTCTAAATTCTCTTGATGACCTGACGATACCGCTCCTCCTCATATAACTTCCGATCAAACACATTGTACTATATGCAACAACCACCTACGCGGCCGTGGAGTTTGGTGCAAAAAATGCGCAGCCTACATGCATGTAAAATGCAGCGGCTTTAACCGAAGCGGCAATCACGATGACAGTTTCAGCTGCATTCGCTGCACCTCCCTGATTTCAAAAAACACTGCAACTAAGATCCACGTCCCTCCAACTCAACCTCAACAAGCCCCCTCGACCAACGATCAAAACCCTGCAATTGCAAACAGCAACTAAACTGTAACAGCCACACCCGACCCCTGGTCCATTCCCACACCTGAAATAAAAGATAAAATATGAATAATCTACAGCCAAGTAGTGCACTGGAAACCAGTCTTCGTGATCCTCGCAAAAATCAGAGTTGTATTTCATTTTATAGAACTCAAATAGAACCCTCAACTCGTTAATTCAAACACAAGAAAACACATACGCGATGCACTAAACAATGATGTTCCCTCACCTCATGCTATTTAAAACCAAATCGGAGAGTGATGGATCGAACTACAAAACAAAATCAAGAAGGCATAAACATTGCCATAAGTGTGAACTGGACGAAATTGTTAACAAGGGAAAAGCTCTGCAAATGCTCTTGGTAAAGAGTGAGAAAAGTAAAGAGAAACTGAAGCACAGAATTTTAATTAAAATAATGAGCAACGGAAAAAAATCGAATGCTATGGCTAAATTAACCGTTTTTTCTAAGGGTTTTCTCTCAATCAAGGAAACCGTCAAAGGTCAAACTATTGAGCAAATCCTCAATGAGAAACACCCTAACGCGGAGCCAATAAACAGCAAATACAAAAGATTATGCTCTGAAGATAAAATCTTTTTATCCACTCCTTTCTATTCGACCAAATAAACGCCCAGAATATTAGGAAGGCTGCCATAACAACAAATGGTTCTTATGGACCCTCAGGCCTGAATGCAAATGAGTGGAGACGCATACTAACGAACTTGGTCATTAATCAGTTGAACTATCAAAAACACTAGCCAAAACAGCACAAAAAATATCGACAGAATTAATAAGTACTGAGCTTCCTGAACCATATAGTGCTTCTCGACTAAGTCCATTTGATAAAACCCAGGAATTAGGCATATTGGCGAAGGCTAAGTCATCCGCAGAATTATATATAGAACGATCACAAGTTGTTTAAAAAGCGAACTAATGGGATTCGGATCGAGTTACCAACTATTGCTTGGCCAATAATGTGGCGTCAATTATGCAACTCATATGCTTGGGAAGCAATACGAGTTGCACTATTCTTGCTAGACGTGGAAAATGCACACATCTCCCTAAACCGGTACCTGGCTTTGAAAACAATGCAAACATATGACCCTAAAACCCCACCCGCTATACAGAACTCATAATCAAATTTATCCAAACTCTTCTTAAACAAAACAGTTATCCTATCTAGAGTAGGAACCACACAAGACAAAAGGAGACCCATTAACAATGGCGATATCACTTTACCTTTAATAAACCTAATCAACGATTACAGCCTAACTCAGAAATGATATGCAGACGATGAAAACACAGTATGAAACTTGAAAAGCTTGCAAACAGATCCTGACATCATTATTCAACACGCAAAACATTTTGGATATCATGTAAAGTTATCCAAAGGCCAGCTCATTGTAAAAAATGGAAAAAAAACAACGAGGCGATAAAAATATTGAAAAATAAAGAAATCAAAATGAAGAAAAGAACAGAGTACTTGGTTCTATTTTTGGATCTGAGACTGAATTGAAAACTTTCTTAGAAACTCAGTTAGAAGAACAGAACAAAATAACGAAAAAAGTTAGCAAGATCGCGAAAACATCACCACAAAACGTGTACTCCTGCTACACCAAATGGGTAAAACAAAAATTATCGTTTTTAGTTGGAACTACCCCAATGCCACAGACACATGCAGGCCTGCAAGAAGATGCTGCAGAAAAATTTTATTCCAAATTTAATTGGTGAAGATATTATTAGCCATCAACCTAGGGACATCGCTTCTTTGTGTAACATTCGCCCGGAAGTACATATCGACGGAAAATAAAGCTAGGTTCTAAGACGACTGGTTAGCGTCTAATCACAGCTCTACATGCTTTTCACCATCTCTGCCAAAGCCAGTTCTTTTGGTGTTTTTAGTAACATTGGGTCGACAAAAACGTTACTGTTTCCGGCTTTGATCAGAATGCTCTAATTAACTTGATCACATTAGGAAATAGTGAGATCAGGGCTAGGTCTCAGTATCCCCAGACCACGAGGTTACTCCCAAAAACAGGGCTACTAAATATTTATCATATTACTATTGTTTTTGTTCAGTAGATAAAAGTCATCATCTCCATCGAAGATGGATCAACCTTTTCCCTTAACTCCTGGCTTCTCATAATCTGAAAATGAAATCAGATGTTAATAATTTAATTCAGGACATGCCCAGAAGCTAAAAGTTTATATAAACAGAGAGTTACAGTTTTCTCTCGAGACCCTTCCGGATTCTGGAATCCGGGCAAATAGCAGTCTTATTTCTTCCCGGAAGGCTGGTCACGTCGTCTCAACCCTTCCTGGTTCTCGGGATTTGTGTTGTAACAATTGTAGCGGCACAATCGTTACAACTCGGAATGGTCTGATAATTGTTTTCCATTTCAATCTCGATCTGCCTCGCACAATTGCCGTTCACCGTTTTTCTCAACGACTTCTGTTGTTCTGTCTCTCATTCAGTTTTCAGTTGTCGCGAAATTTCGACGTCGTAACGTGTCTTTCTTTTCAAACGAAATTTTAAAAACTAATTTGTCAGTCCAAATTGACCATTCCGCATTCGTCAAAATGAACAATTAACAGCACTAATTCGTAAAAAACATCAATTTTCTCGCTCAGCTGCTATAATAATAATTCGAATTCGAACTGCATTTTGATACATTCTGGTCGAATGTCACCTTGCCACTGATAATGGGGGTCTAAATATCAAGCTACCTTCTGATTATGAGGAGTTTTTAAAGTGGTCAATTAAAACATCGTCAGTCTTAGACACATGAGAACTAATAACAGCTATATCTGAGCTTGAAAAAGTTATTACGAAAATAAATACACTATAAACTGATAGAACAAACCTAAAGAGAATTAACATTTTGAACAACACAAGTGACAGTGAAAAATACGCACTGGAGCTAGCCTCCGAAAAAGGAGCCTCAAACTGGTTAAACGCACTGCCATTTAACAGATACAATTTCAACCTCAATAAATCCGAGTTCCGGGATGGAATTTATGTCAGATATGGACTAAATTTTTCTAAAGGACTAAACGGGTTTCAATTTGTCGAAAGTATTCTAAGAAAAATCAGTGTGAGAGAATGACTGGGTCGTATCTGCTCTTGTGACTTGAGGTTTTTTGATAATGGGCGAATTTATTCATTATGATTATAATTATTAATTATAATCATAAAATTATAATGTTTTGACCCCTGGAACTTTATCGACCAAGACCTTGAAATTAAAGTAAATGACATATACAAAAATGTCGTTAACTGGAAACCGCGCTTCATAGTTCTAAGCAAGAACAAGCCCGGTTTCCAATTCATAGATTTACTGAACCAGCAGCTCTTGTCATTAGTAGAAGAAACACCAAATTCTAACGTCGCGACGAAAGCAGCAATGATTCTCCCACAGCTGCTGCTCCCCAAAACTAAATCAGAAACAAACGGATCAAATTCAAAAACACTGATCCGCCGCATATTTTTATGGAAGCAAAGCCTATTAGACGAACTTTTCACTGAAGCGAAGGCTCTCCAAATTAGACATCCAAAACAGAAGAAGTCCGAAGTAAACGAGGAAACTAAGCAATTTGATAAACTAATGAGTACAGGCAAAATATCTGCCGCCATTGGCTGCCTTTCAGACAAGAAAACAAAAGGAGTACTCCCCCTAAACGAAGTCTTTGAAGGAAAAACAGTCCTCAATATCCTGAAAAAAAAACCCAGCCAAAACAGCGAACACTAAATATATAACTGAATTAAATGAAGACAAAATGCCATACCACCCCTCTATATTCAAACAAATAAACGCCAAGACAGTTCGAAAATCAACCCTGAAAACGCACGGAAGCCACGGTCCCTCAGGTCTAGATGCGTGCGAATGGAGAAGGATAATAATTCACTTCAACCAAACATCCATTGAGCTTTGCAAAACAATTGCTAAACTATCCTATACAATAGCAAGTAAAGTTGTCCCCCATGAAAACTTAACAGCTCACAACTCGTGTCGCCTGATACCTCTGGACAAAATCTAGAGGTACGGCCCATTGGCATAGGCGAGGTTCAGAGAAGAATAATTGGCAAAACAATCACCCAAGGTATAAAATCAGACCTTAAATCGGAAAAATTTTCCAACTCTGCTTAGGCCAGAAGTGTGGAATCGAATATGCTATCCACAGCTTGAGGAAGGAGTTTGAGAAACCGGAAACGGAAGCCATACTACTTATTGATGCAGAAAACACCTTCAACTCGCTCAATAGAAATATTTGCTCTAAAAAATGTAGAAAACCTTTGTCCGGCCTTACATCATGCGCTGGCCAACTCATATAAACATCCCTAAAATTTTTATGTCAATAACATGGTTTTGACATCTACCGGAGGCACAACGCAAGGTGATCCCCTCGCAATGGCTATGTACATAATTGGAATAATCCCACTGATTGAGCTCCTGCAAAAGCCAAATTTCACCCAAAAATGGTACGCAGATGATGGAAGCGCTGCAGGTGATCCTAAGGGTTTCCGCGCCATACTGGACAACCTAGATGTGCACGGAAAGTTTTTAGGGTACAATGTGAAGCCTTCCAAGTGTCAACTCATATTAAACGAAAACTGTCGTGAAAGCGCCATAAAAGTATTCGAAGGCAGAAATATTAAAATGGTAGACGGTTTTAGAGTCCTTGGATTGGTCATAGGAACACCATCAGCATGCGATAAGTACATCGAAACCGAAATTGAAAAGATAGCTACCCTAACTGAAAAGCCCTCCAAAATAGCTTAAACATCACCACAAAATCCGTACTCCTGCTACACAATGGGAGTTCAAAATAAATTCAGCTTTCTAACCAGAACAACTCCGGAAGCATTTAATAAATTGGTTCAAAATGAGAAAAAACGTAAGACAGCAGCTACTTCCTAGAATTACTGGTAAAAACCATGTAACCGATGAATATCGCAACCTTTTTGCACTACCACTAAGAATGGGAGGATTAGGCCCCTTCAGTAACACGGACTTTTGCAAAAACTATGAGTGGTCACGAGCCATTTGTGATCCGTTAGAAAACAGTGATACAGAAATAAATGAAACGGAACAAACTCTGATAAATAGAAACATCAAAAGTGAGAAGCAGAACATCACACTCTATAAAAAGGCTAAAATTAGGGAAAGTTGCTCATCAGAGAAAACTGACAAAATTTCTAGCGTCACAGAAAGGAGCATCGAATTGGCTAATCGTGCTCCCCCTAAAAAATACAATTTCGCTCTCAACAAATTAGAGTTTAAAGATGGATTACATCTGAGATATGTATGTGAACCACTAAACAACCCACATACATGCCCGTGTGGACAACCGTTCACACTGACCCACTCGCTACATTGTCTTAAAGTTGGAAATACTCACCTAAGACATGATGAAATTCGCGATACCCTTACGACACTCCTGGACGAAGTATGCCATGATGTTGAAATAGAGACGAAACTTCAATCGTTGGAAGGCGAAAGCTTTCACAACAAAACAACCACTTCTGAAGATGACGCTCGACTTGACATCAAGGCAAATGGACTCTGGGGAGGCCGATTCAGCCGAACCTTTTTCGATGTAAAAATTTTCAACCCCCATGCTAAATCCTGCCCTAAAACTATATCTGACGCCTACAAATATCGTGAGAGAGTGTCAAAACATTAAAATACCAACAAAGAATTCTGCATATGGAACACAGCAGCTTTGTTCCACTAATTTTTGCGTGTACCGGAGGAGCAGCACCGGGCTGTACAAAAACCGTCCAGAAACTAGCAGAGAAACTAAGCGAAAAACGGAACGAATCATACTCGGACACAATTAACTATATAAGAACAAAATTAAGTTTTGCACATCTGAGGAGTGCAATCCTCTGCTTTAGGGGGTGCAAAAAACTTAAAAGTACATCCAACATAGACAATTCTTTCTGTGCTGTAATCGAGGAGAGTAGATATTAATTGACAATTCTCTTGATGCATTAAAATAGACTTGATTTATTCATAAAATTTTTCGATGTGTTTATATAGCGTTGGTATAGCCCTATCCAACCTGTGCACGTACCGTCGCATGACGGAAGGGACCATTTTAAAGAAAAAAAATTGTAGTAGTAATGTGAATTCGGCCCAGCCTTCTGGGCACCGAGAATCGTTGTTTGCAGAAGCCACCTAAATTCTCCATGCGGAGCTGACTAAATTGTTACAGTTTTTAATGAAATGACCCCACATAAGCCTCAGTAGTAGTTTCTTTGATCCAAATGGGTTTCGAAAGTTGATGTTTTGAGCAGTCGGTTTAAATTAGAGCTAGTTCGATAGGCTAAGTTCTGATCTCAGATTTTCGTTTTTTTTTTCGTTTCTTGTGGTCGAAAATCATATCATTTGAACCACTGGTCGTACGCGAACGTTCTCTAAGAAATAGTTGATTATCAAACCCTTTATGCCCGTTGGTGTATTTCGAGAGTATCTGTAAATCAATAAGTTGCATGTACTCCTTTCCTTGAAATTACTTCCTCCCATCAATAAACATTTTTTGATTTTCGGTCTAAATATTCTGGCTTAACGAGAATATTCAATCATCAGAGCTTTTTCTAAGTGAATATAACATCTATAGCCAGAATATTCTGGCTTAACGAGAATATTCAATCATCAGAGCTTTTTCTAAGTGAATATAACATCTATAGATCTGATAGAGCTATTGTGAGTGGTAAAAACTGTCACGGAGGCAGCCTAATAGCTGTCAAGAATAGTCTAATTACCGAGGACTTATCCACCAAACATGACATTCCTGATTCATGTGTGCTATGTAGTATAAAACTTCATCAAACTGAAATGATAATTGGCTCATTCTACAATCCGCCAAAAAACAGTAATTACAGATACAAAGTGCATGAATTTGAACAACTGATCAAAGCCATTCCTAAAAACAAACCGTTTCTCTTATGTGGGGATTTAAATTTCCCAGAAACAAACTGGAACACCCTCACCAGTACTGACGAGGAAGAAAACCAAATACTGCAAATGGACTCTTTAGGCAGGCGATAGATTTCCCAACATGTGTGAAGAACATACTAGACGTAGCCTTCTATCGGAATTGCTATACAAGTGCCGAACAAGATTTTAACGTTTCCAAGATTTATGACTGCTCAGATCACAATGCCATAATGTTGTCTATTGAATGCACGGTATCAGAGCCGAAACCATACTTGGAAAATTTTAGAAGTTTTGGAAATGCCGATTTTGAAGGAATAAACAATTTTATAAACGAGAACCCATTTGAACCAGTATGCCACACAAACATTAACAAAATGCATGAGGAGTACACCCAATATTTGGAAGAAATCATTAAGAGTTTTGTGCCTCTCAGAACAAGACATAGGCAATCACTTCCACCTTGGATAACAAGTAGCACTTCAAATTTGATCAAAAAGTTACAAACAAAACGGCAATCATGTATACTCAAACCGACCAACTACAGAAGACAACAAGTTAAACTGTTTGAAAATTTAGTAACTGAATCATCGGAAGTGGACAGGAAAAACTACCAAGAGGAATTGTTTAGAACACGGAACACTAATGTAATTTTTAAACACCTAAAGAACTTGAATAAACATACAAGTCTTCCTAAGTTACTCATAAAAGATGAAGTTGAAAGCACAAATCCAAACGAACAAGTCAACATGCTAAACGACTTCTTTCATTCAGTTTTTAATCCTAAAGAAAGTTTTAGTATTAGAGATATTCAATTTGGAAATCCCTTGTTAACGAATTTTGATATATCGAAAAAGACAGTAAGTGAGATTTTATCAACTCTGGACGTAACAAAGTCACGCGGCCCAAATGGGTTGCCACCTAGCTTTTTTCAGAAAACGAACCGCAATATATGCAAACCGATGAACAAAATTTTGAGAAACGTAAAACGCCTACGAAAAATACCTGATTCATGGAAAACAGCTGCAGTTACTCCTGTTCACAAAAAAGGTGACCGAAAATTGGTGAACAACTATCGACCAGTATCGCTATTAAATATTGACAGCAAAGTCCTTGAAAAATGTATATACAAAGACCTGTACCCTTACTTTGCCTGGTATTTGACGAAACATCAACACGGTTTTACTAAAGGTAGATCAGTTTTGACAAACATGCTCTCCTTCCTGAAAGAAATATATGAAGCGCTTGACAATGACTCAAACGCAGAAATTGTAGCAGTCTACACTGACTTTGCAAAAGCCTTTGATAAAGTTCCGCATTTTGATCTACTCAAGAAAGTTGCACTTATAGGAATAGGAGGCTGCATGTTAGAGGTACTCTATGACTATTTGAAAAACAGGAAACAGTTTGTACGAGTAGACAATATCAGCTCAAAAGTTTTAGAAGTCACTAGTGGTGTTCCCCAAGGATCACTTTTAGGACCACTGCTCTTTTGCATTTTTATTAACGACCTACCTGAAGTACTCAAATTCTCTGAACCATATATTTTTGCGGATGATCTTAAACTACTTTCCATCAAAAAAACATCAATTGAAATTCAAGAAGATCTGGACAAAATTCAGCAGTGGGTAACTGAAAACAAAATGGAATTAGCACTAGATAAATGTGCAAAAGTAAGTTTTAGGGGCGGAGACGCCAACTCTATGCTTTTTGGTGTAGTGCTTGGAACATCGATGGTTGTGAAAGATCTGGGAATTTTTGTGTCGGGCGATTTAAGTTGGAAGGTACACATTGAAACAAGATTAAAGAAGGCAAACCAAGTACTGTACCTCCTGAGAAGAAACCTATCAGCAAAGATAAATACGTTTGTAAAGTTAGGCCTGTATAAGTCACTAATACTCCCAGTGTTATTATACGGACTCTCATGTACACATATATCGAGGGGGGATCAATTGCAGTTGGAGCGATTTCAAAAGAAAGCAATCCGGTGGATCACTGGAAATAAAACGGGAGTGTACATCAACGAACTACGCTTGCTAAACATTTTACCCCTGCCCATGTTCATCCAGCTAAATAACATCTTACTTCTTGCCAGTCTTGATTCTAATGAACGAAATGAAATAGTGTTAAACAGGCGAACCACACGGGCTAGAAATATAGAAATTTTTGAGATGCGAAAAGTGAGAACGGAAAAAGCGAGAAACGAATTTGTTTTCAGAACCAGTAGGATTGTAAATCGATTAGAACCATATATTCATTTTGATAAACGAATCGGCCTCAAGACGAGAATTTTAAACACGATGTGGAAATTTATAAACGAGAGATTTTCAGAAATGACAACGTGCACGTGGCAATTATTCTGTGATTGTATCACGTGCAGAAACAAGTGGACATTGTTTTAGAGAAGACGCCGGGACCAAGACTCCCAACAGCAGTGCTGTGAATCCCCAACAACAACAACAACAACAACAATAAAGGACATGTAGATAAAGTTTAGTCGGCTTGACACAGGACATGTTAATCTCACATAGGAAAAAGCGAGATTAATCATGTAAACTAATTTTTTGTCCGGGTTTTGTTTTGTCGAAAGTACTCTGATAATCATCAGTGTAAAAGAATGACTGGGTCGTATCTGCTCTTGAAACGCTTGGAGTCGCCCTGAATTTCTGGCCAACTTTGGTCTTTGCAGGCAGTTTCTTCTTAGCAAGTTGACAGAGGTTTTTGATGTTGAAACTTACTGTCGATAGGATACTGATTTTGATGGCTGAAGAGGTGTGTACAGACAGGAGTTCTTCTGTAAATTAAATAGTTTCAGATAGTTGAAATGTTTACCGGGGTAGCAATGGTTGCCCCGCGATGAAATTGTCCGACAGAAGATATCACTTGCTCAAGACATCATCTTCAAAAAATCTCCTGATTGCGGATTCTCAAGCACGCCATCTTGATTTTCCAAATTTCAATATCTTGTCCCTACCTGGGGCCCGAATTGGTGCGGTCCAAAACTTCTTAAGAAAGATAAAAGGAACTTGGAAGTTTAGAGGAGTGAGTGAAAAAATCCACAGCTCATATCATTTGAAAACTGACGAAGTGCACCTCAGTGAAGAAGGTCTGAAGGGCATTAAAAGTATTCTCAAGAATAAAATCTTATACGATAAACATTCGAACATCTGCAATACAGAAGGACATCTGGTATATTACGAGTGTCGTTTCAAGAACTGTCAGTGCCCCTATTAACGTAAGTAGAAATAGTGAACCGCAGGCCTCCCCTTTTCGGGAACCACCAGGTTTGTCTATTTCTTCTTTTCCCCTGAGTGAGCCACAGGCCTCCCCTTTTCGGGAACCACCAGGCTTAACTGTTTTTCTATCCATAGTATAAGCAAAAATGGGCAAAAACTGCAAAACATGTAAAAGAGGCTTTGCCAGCAACGAGAAAACATACACTTGTGTCGCATGCAACGCTCAAATGCATTTGGAACCAACTTGTGTTGGGTTGTCTCTAGTGGCCATAAATGGAATAAAAGAACTAGGGCCGAATGTCATGTTGCTTCGTAATACTTGTGTGCAAAATAATGAACGAGACAACTTTATAAGATGCAAAACCCTGGCCAACATAGACGAGAAGCTCTCAAACATTGATGTAACTGAAAGCCTTAAAAGCATGGAAAGAAGACTTACCGATTTAGTAGATCAAAAAATTGGAAATGCAATGAAAACGACATGCGATAAAGTGGAAAAAACTTATAGTGCCGTTGTAGCTGCTGAAACCACCACCCGGATAAATCAAGCTCAAACCACTCAACATGCTGCCAGATCTAACTCTGATCACAACATAAATCAAAGTTTTAGGATACAAGGGGTCAAAGAGGACCCTGAGAAAACAAAAGGAGAAAACCTTGTCCCAACAAATGACGAAGTAAACGAAATACTAGACATAATTGGAGTGAAGCCGAAAATAATAGAACTAAAACGACTGGGAAAATTTGATCGTAATCGAATGAAGCCAAGAACACTGCTGGTAACTGTACCTAGCGAACATGAAGCACGACTAGTACTAGCAAAAAGCCGAGAAAAGCGAGAACAATTGGTCGAAAAAGAGGTCTACCTGCTACCAGCATTGACCAAAGAGAGTGCAATTAAAGAGAACGAAATCCTTAAGAAACGAAGACAACTACTAGATGAAGGCGTTCCTCGCAAAAAGCTGAAAATAAGGAATCTAGAATTGTTCAATGATGGTGTGAAAGTAACTATTGACACTGAAGTTCAGGAACCCCAGCATTGACTAGGATTCCTCAACATTCTGCAACTAAATACTAGAAGCCTAATCAACATAGAGAGAAGAACTAAGCTAGCAAATGCAATTGCAGTTGGAAATTTTAATGTCATATGCTTAAGCGAAACTTGGCTTAACGAGAATATTCAATCATCAGAGCTTTTTCTAAGTGAATATAACATCTATAGATCTGATAGAGCTATTGTGAGTGGTAAAAACTGTCACGGAGGCAGCCTAATAGCTGTCAAGAATAGTCTAATTACCGAGGACTTATCCACCAAACATGACATTCCTGATTCATGTGTGCTATGTAGTATAAAACTTCATCAAACTGAAATGATAATTGGCTCATTCTACAATCCGCCAAAAAACAGTAATTACAGATACAAAGTGCATGAATTTGAACAACTGATCAAAGCCATTCCTAAAAACAAACCGTTTCTCTTATGTGGGGATTTAAATTTCCCAGAAACAAACTGGAACACCCTCACCAGTACTGACGAGGAAGAAAACCAAATACTGCAAATTTTTGAAAATGGACTCTTTAGGCAGGCGATAGATTTCCCAACATGTGTGAAGAACATACTAGACGTAGCCTTCTATCGGAATTGCTATACAAGTGCCGAACAAGATTTTAACGTTTCCAAGATTTATGACTGCTCAGATCACAATGCCATAATGTTGTCTATTGAATGCACGGTATCAGAGCCGAAACCATACTTAGAAAATTTTAGAAGTTTTGGAAATGCCGATTTTGAAGGAATAAACAATTTTATAAACGAGAACCCATTTGAACCAGTATGCCACACAAACATTAACAAAATGCATGAGGAGTACACCCAATATTTGGATGAAATCATTAAGAGTTTTGTGCCTCTCAGAACAAGACATAGGCAATCACTTCCACCTTGGATAACAAGTAGCACTTCAAATTTGATCAAAAAGTTACAAACAAAACGGCAATCATGTATACTCAAACCGACCAACTACAGAAGACAACAAGTTAAACTGTTTGAAAATTTAGTAACTGAATCATCGGAAGTGGACAGGAAAAACTACCAAGAGGAATTGTTTAGAACACGGAACACTAATGTAATTTTTAAACACCTAAAGAACTTGAATAAACATACAAGTCTTTCTAAGTTACTCATAAAAGATGAAGTTGAAAGCACAAATCCAAACGAACAAGTCAACATGCTAAACGACTTCTTTCATTCAGTTTTTAATCCTAAAGAAAGTTTTAGTATTAGAGATATTCAATTTGGAAATCCCTTGTTAACGAATTTTGATATATCGAAAAAGACAGTAAGTGAGATTTTATCAACTCTGGACGTAACAAAGTCACGCGGCCCAAATGGGTTGCCACCTAGCTTTTTTCAGAAAACGAACCGCAATATATGCAAACCGATGAACAAAATTTTGAGAAACGTAAAACGCCTACGAAAAATACCTGATTCATGGAAAACAGCTGCAGTTACTCCTGTTCACAAAAAAGGTGACCGAAAATTGGTGAACAACTATCGACCAGTATCGCTATTAAATATTGACAGCAAAGTCCTTGAAAAATGTATATACAAAGACCTGTACCCTTACTTTGCCTGGTATTTGACGAAACATCAACACGGTTTTACTAAAGGTAGATCAGTTTTGACAAACATGCTCTCCTTCCTGAAAGAAATATATGAAGCGCTTGACAATGACTCAAACGCAGAAATTGTAGCAGTCTACACTGACTTTGCAAAAGCCTTTGATAAAGTTCCGCATTTTGATCTACTCAAGAAAGTTGCACTTATAGGAATAGGAGGCTGCATGTTAGAGGTACTCTATGACTATTTGAAAAACAGGAAACAGTTTGTACGAGTAGACAATATCAGCTCAAAAGTTTTAGAAGTCACTAGTGGTGTTCCCCAAGGATCACTTTTAGGACCACTGCTCTTTTGCATTTTTATTAACGACCTACCTGAAGTACTCAAATTCTCTGAACCATATATTTTTGCGGATGATCTTAAACTACTTTCCATCAAAAAAACATCAATTGAAATTCAAGAAGATCTGGACAAAATTCAGCAGTGGGTAACTGAAAACAAAATGGAATTAGCACTAGATAAATGTGCAAAAGTAAGTTTTAGGGGCGGAGACGCCAACTCTATGCTTTTTGGTGTAGTGCTTGGAACATCGAAGGTTGTGAAAGATCTGGGAATTTTTGTGTCGGGCGATTTAAGTTGGAAGGTACACTTTGAAACAAGATTAAAGAAGGCAAACCAAGTACTGTACCTCCTGAGAAGAAACCTATCAGCAAAGATAAATACGTTTGTAAAGTTAGGCCTGTATAAGTCACTAATACTCCCAGTGTTATTATACGGACTCTCATGTACACATATATCGAGGGGGGATCAATTGCAGTTGGAGCGATTTCAAAAGAAAGCAATCCGGTGGATCACTGGAAATAAAACGGGAGTGTACATCAACGAACTACGCTTGCTAAACATTTTACCCCTGCCCATGTTCATCCAGCTAAATAACATCTTACTTCTTGCCAGTCTTGATTCTAATGAACGAAATGAAATAGTGTTAAACAGGCGAACCACACGGGCTAGAAATATAGAAATTTTTGAGATGCGAAAAGTGAGAACGGAAAAAGCGAGAAACGAATTTGTTTTCAGAACCAGTAGGATTGTAAATCGATTAGAACCATATATTCATTTTGATAAACGAATCGGCCTCAAGACGAGAATTTTAAACACGATGTGGAAATTTGTAAACGAGAGATTTTCAGAAATGACAACGTGCACGTGGCAATTATTCTGTGATTGTATCACGTGCAGAAACAAGTGGACATTGTTTTAGAGAAGACGCCGGGACCAAGACTCCCAACAGCAGTGCTGTGAATCCCCAACAACAACAACAACAAATAATCATTGCGTTTTTCTTCAAGACAAACGGCAGAATGTTTGCACGAACGTCTAGCTTAAGTATTCCGCTTGAGCAAATATTTGGTGTGTCAACTCACTGGTCGTAAATTGTTGCTTAGATTCGTGAACGAAACTCTTTGATGATGCGAACAAGAACTCCCGTCCAATTGAGCACGCTTTGAAACCTACCTACCGTTGCTAGTAATCTATCGAGTTTCTGATGGCGTTTTAAGGCGTTAGGGTTGAGACTGTCCTCGAACACGTTGGGGTTGAGACTGTCCTCGAACACGTTGGGGTTGAGACTGTCCTCGAACACGTTGGGGTTGAGACTGTCCTGGGTTGAGACTGTCGAACACGTAAAGCGTTGGAGTTGAGACTGTCCTGGGGTTGAGACTGTCCTCAATGATAACGTACATGTGGCTACTGAAAACTTTTGACAAAGGACTTCTTGACCAGGCCGGACTTTCATATTCAATTAGCTGAAACTGTTTACGAAGTTATTTAATAATATGTTTATAGTCTTATCAACTAGTTTTGTCAAGGGACCAAACTAGTACCAAAAAAACTTTTTTTTTCACGATTTTCGCTAATAACACTTTTATTCCGGAGAAAAAAGTAACGCAACTAGAGAAATTAAATTTTTGTTCAATGGAGCAAATAGAAAAATTTAACAATTAATAGCCGGTATGGCCTCCACTTTTTGCGATGCATTAATTAAGTTTTTCATCACTTCGGAGTTGAAGGTACTCTCCATGCCGCAATAATTCGTTGAGCCAAAGATAACAAGTTTTGAGGATTTTATCGCCGATTTTTTCCTTTCATTCATTCATTCATTAGGCCAAGTTGGTCGGGTTGGGCTCTTACGTCTCCAGGCTAAGAAACTTGCAACGGCCTAGGTCACAGATCTGCGGGAGTGAGTGGGGAGGGATTCTTGGGGCAGTTAAAAATGTGGCAACTAGTGTGGGGTGCTAGGTGACATTCGGGCATAGTGGGGAAACTTGGTTGTCTAGTCGGGAGAGGTATCCGTTTAAAAGCCGGCTGTTACCAGACCTGAGTTGGGAGAGTTTACAGCGGGTAGTTCTGGGGAGAAATTATTCTTTGGGGTCGACCTTAGGAGGCGGTATACAAATTACGTTCTTAGGAGGCGGTATACAAATTACGTTAGAGGGAGAAATTTTTGCGAGGAGTTTGTTTACTAGATCTCTGTGGTTGTGATTTAAAAGGGACTTGTGGTGGTTAAAAACTTCTTCTGGGTTAAGATCGGTCAAAATGGAGTCAGTATCTTCTTCAAAAGCGCTTAAAGTCGATAGTCGAACTTGACGTGAAGGTGTGGGGTGTGAGTGGTAAAAATTATTTGGGTGATGGGAGCAGTATGGCGAAAAAATTGAGAGGTTAAAAGAGTGTGGTGGTTTGGAACATTGAGGATCTCGACTTCACTGTGCAGGTGGGCAGTTGAACTCATGAGTGTTGAGCCGGTAATAACTCTGAGGGCTTGATTTTGGGTAACCTGCAGGTGATAAATGGAGGTTTTGCTGGCGGCATGTGACCAGGCAGGGGAGGCATAATCTAAAATGGGGCGTATTAGGGCTTTGTAGGTAAAGGGTTTCTTTATACTGTCACCAAGAGGATGCTGCCAACGCTTTCAGGACAATGATCCTGCGGTGAGCCTTGTCAGCGGATCTTTTACTGTGTGCAGCAAAGCATAAGGTTCGGTAAAATGTAACCCCTAAAATTTTTGGGTTTTTGTTAAGAGGGAGAGACACGTTGTTTAAAGTTACACTGGGTGTTGTGTTAAAACCTTTATTGTACGATGAAAAAGGGTAACTGATCCATCAGAGGTTACAAAAGATAACTTCCTGGAAGTGAAAAAATTGAAAAGATGATGAAGGTAATCGTTCAATGGTCGAGATGCTGCCTCTACATCAGGGCTTTGGGAGAAGGGATGGAAATCGTCAGCGTAAGATGTGAAACGAACATTATTGGGCGGTGTGGGAGCGTCATCGACGTAAAATTTAAAAAAAGTGGGTGAATGAACAGAGCTCTGGGGAACTCCACAGCGAACTAATTTGTTGGGGGATTCTTGGTTGTTAAAAAGTGCGGTGGCTTGTCGGCCATTCAAGTAGTTACTCAGCCAAGGATTAATACCTCTCGGGAGCGGTGTGTCATAAATTAGTTTCACGAGAGTACGATGACACACCATATCAAAAGCCTTCGAGAGGTCAAGCGTTGCGAGAACGGTGCGGGAGAGTGAGAGATTTTGATTAAAACCGTCTGTGGAAAGCGCAGTAATGGTAGTGGAAAGGACGAAAACCATGTTGATGTGTGGCGGCAGGGAGATGCTTTGTTAAAAAGGGTGATAGATTCTTTCTAATACTTTAACAGTGGGGCAAAGTAAAGAAATGGGCCTTTAAGAAGTGGATAATTCATGGTCTTTCGGGTTTGGGGTAGGGGGGTTATCTTTCGAGAGCTGGGGTTAGTAGGGGTTAGAAAATGGGGTTATCTAACATGGTGAGCTTGGCTATTTTGCGTCTAGTTTTCCGGAATAGCTTATCTGACGCATAAATCCTGGCATTTTTAAACTGTTTATTAAAAGCGTTCTCTGTCTGTGTCTGAAGAGATTGTTTTTGATTCGAATTGAATCGGATGCCTTCCTAGCACAGCCCTGGATCCGTTTAGGGAGCGTACCACTTTCCAGAGCTTTCTGGCACCAGTGCGGTAATCACAGGTCTGGAAGAATTTTCGCCATTGGTTTCTCTTGTCTTTCGCTGTCTGATTGAGGAGTTAGGAGTTCTATAACATCCCACGCATATTCAATTGGGTTTAGTGCAAGTTCAGGGCTACAAGGGGGCCATGTCAACACCGGAACAGCATTTGCCGCTACATCCCACAATGTAAACCGGGCTCAGTTGCATGGGGCATTATCTTGCTGAAATGCCGTAACTCTTGGCGTGTCATGCAAAAAAAAAGATAGTAGTTCTGCCCTCAAAACCTAACAGCAATAAGCTCCTAAATTCAGTATACCATTTATCAAAACAGGGTGTGCTCGGTAGCTTGCTGAGATTCTACACCATATCAGTAAACTTTTGTTGGCACTTCCATCGAATTGTCAATTGTTTTCGTTCACAGTTCGGCAATTTTTCCGTCTGTCCTTGAGACAACGCCTGTCGTCTTGCGATTTGAGTTCAGAGAGAAAGGACACTCGTCACCGAAAAACAGTTTTTTTTTCAATCACGGTATCTCCGATTTGCACATGACAATGCCCAAACAAGACGTCTTTGTTGATGTCTCTGCTGAAGAATCGGGCCCCAAAACGGTCGTCTACATCGAAAACCCACCCGGAGAAAATTTTTCTTATAGAAGGAGCTGTAACTCAAAATCGCCGTGCCGCTGTAGCAGTTTTCGGAAGAAAACCGGCACTGGGTTGTCTAATATTTCTCCCAACCGATCTCATGTTCAATGACCTCGGTCGCCCTGTCCCGTAGCTAGGTATCTCTGTGAAGTTTTTGAAATAGTTGAAGTAGAACATTGAAAAAACTGAAATTTCTCTCATTGAAAGGCCCAAGGTAGCATATCATTTGCTTGGTTGTGATTTGAGTTGGAAATTCGTGGAATTTTTGCAACTGCTCAATTAAAAATTTGTTTGAAAGTGTCAAAATTTTATGCGCTGTGTGAAAAGATTTCATTGCGTTCGAAAAACTAACTTCAGATAATTTTAACGTTAAATAAAAGTGTTTCGTTGCTTTACTTTTTTCCCCAGTATCAACCGGGTTTGACGTTGTTGAAGGCGCTGTGAAAATTATCAGTGGGTTAGAGAATGACTGGATCGTGCCTACTCATGAAATGCTTTGAAATTTCTCGAAAAATATGAAATATAGCGTTTATATAGTTTTTTACTCTAAGTTTTTCTACACCTGAATGCTGGCTTAAATTTTTGTATTTCAATTGGTGCGAAGTTGTTTTCCACCTCTATTATTATGATTTAACTGAAACAGACTACACTTTGCACTACTTTTAAAAAGGCATGATTTTGCAGCTTCCATCAGCTTACATTTATTTGCTTCCATTTTATTTCTTTGAAACTACCTGATCACCCGAGGTTCTGAGATAATATGTAAGAGCTGCCGCAGTTGTTTCTTAAGTTTTAACAATCGTTGGCTTCAATATATTTGGCTAAATTTGAAACTTCAATTGAAATATGAAGAGCTGATGTACATGAGACTAATCAGCCCTTCAGCATAACTGTAAATCCACAACAACAACAACATAATGGTCTTCTAATTACTTCGCGACTTGTGGTAAAATGCAGTAGTTTCTTGTAATTAGTTCAGTAATTTTTTCAATTCGTATTGTAAGAGTTTTATGGCTATGTTTAATTTTTAGGCTTGCTATAGAATTGATGGGGCAAAACTCGAAAATCCTCGTGACGTTACTTTGTCACCCCGAAAATCGGAGAAATCGTTTGCAGAGAAAGATGTAATTGAATTACAAGCTGAGTTCTGTGATTCTTTAACCTCGTTGGTCAACAACAGTCCAGCTAATGCAATTGTTTCTCGTCTGGATTTGAGTGGCATTGAAAACTCAATCGGGAATTCATCGGAAGCACCTTCAACAGCGATATCGCAGCCCCCACTATTTGTTGAAAAAGCTGCAGCAGACTCTGTTCCAGTAGGTTGTACATCCAGATTTTGTGTACAGTCCGATAGATGCGCAATTTTGTGTTCCTCTGTTAGAATCAGTGATGTCAAAAATAAAGGATACAATAGCGATAACGAGGCATCTGGTTCGTCAGCAGACATTCGAAAGCAACGTGGAATGGGCGATCGATTCCACAGCATGGATTTAGTTACCAGGAAATCCGAAAGCAATTTATTCGACGCTGTCCTCTTTCACAGTAGAAAAAGTGAAACGTTGATTCACAGTAGAAGAAACGAGTGGAGTGAAAAGGAAAACTCCAGCATTGATAAAATCAGAAGGTACAATGATACATTTTCACGTCCGACATCGCCCGCAGTTCCCAAAGTTCAAATAACCGCCGAAAACGACTTTCAAGACGATAGCCTATTAGAGACTGATACTAATGACGATAAAATGGATGACAATCTGCATACAATTCGCGGACCAAATGAGCGGTAAGGCTTTTTATGGTTCAGTTTGGGTTTTCACGCAAAATCAGGAATTGAAAGAACAGTTGTAGAGTGTTATGTGACATGCCCTTACACTCGTTATTGGGATTTCAAAGGAACTTAAACCTCTCAATCCTATGGAGGGGCACTGTCAGACACACTATGAAGTTGCAGTTGTGCCCTCTAACTTGACAGCTCGTGTTCTTGTGGTTGTCGAGATAGAGTGTTTTTTTCTAATGATTTTTCTCATTTGTTTTTTCAGTTAACTTAGATTTGAAAAGACAACCCTATGGTGCGGTGCTCGCAGTGTAGCTCAGAGTTTACTAATATGGCCAGCAATTATGACTTATATAAACCTTTTAATAGCCGGGATATTGCGTATTTATCTTTTTTCAGAAATGCTGTAATTCGAGAACGAATTTCGTAACCTGCTGTAATTGTCATAGAAATCATAGGTTTTTGAAATTTAATTAGCTGAACAGCTCGTTCTGTAACGCATTTCGAATAGTCAGTTAGAAATCTTTAATTTATGATGATTTTTTAGAGTGACCGATGATTCGGCACTGAGGAACAGTTGGACTGATAATAGCGACATGAGAGAAGGATTCTCGACACCTGCGACAATTCCCTACATGGACGACTGCCAATTGTACTTGAGGAGAAAAGCTGTGAAAGAATACAGAAAGTACCGATATCTGCACGACCTGGTTCTTTCGGGTCTGAACGAAATTATTGTCGAGTTGTCTTTTACATCAGGGATAAATCCTAGCAACGATATGAGATCCAGTGCCTCTAACTTAGAGATGAATAACAACAACACAAATGCCACTAGCTTACTCCAAAAAATAGTCGGTCTCTATGAACGGGTGCGCTTGTTCGAAAAAGACTTCGACTCTCTAAATAGTACAGAGAAATCTTGCGAGTCTGATTACTCACTAGACGGCTCCCCTTACAGACAGAATTGGACGTCAAACGCAAAAACAAAGCATCACAGTAGCAGTCGACTGTCTTTTAAAACACCGGCTACGAACTTCAGTGCCGACTTCTGTAGCGTGAATAAAGTTCAAGGTCAGCAATACTCAACTCCAATGAATGTAGAAAAAGTGCAGAGTCTAATTAGTCCTGCAACTGTGAATCGAATATCGAGAATTTCTGGAGATAGTACTCAGAATTTTCTAATGCTGAGTTTATCTGAGTCTAAGAGAGGTGGTAACGTAGCCTCTTCGTCTTCTCAGCAGGGGAGAAAGCGGCTAAAAGTGTCAATGAAACGATTGATTGGAGAAATGTGTTATCGAATCGACAGGTACGCTTGTATTCTATCTGAATTTCATATAGGAAAGTTAGTTAATCGCATCAAGAAAACAAAACAACAACAATCGATGTCTGAGAGGTAACTCATAGAAACCGAACAAAAACTCAACAAAAGATATCCATTTTCTGTGTTTGTTTCCTTTTTCTTCGGTTAATTTAAATAATCGTGTAATTTTGAATTACCAGGAGAAAACGGAAACCAACACAGAAAATGGATGTATTTTGCGGAGTTTTGTTTCGTGTGTATGATTTACTTCACTTAAATCGAACGTTCTTTTTGTTTCTTTTGCCTATGAGTTGCCACTTGCCTTTATGACAACGATGCGATCGAAAAGAACTCGAAGTAGGATGCTTTTATGAAACTCATCAGAATGACCTAGAGCTATAATAAACAAGCATTGGTGACTATGTTTGCAGAAGCTGAGCTGTTATAGATTGGTGCTCTCTTACGTGTTCCGAGTGAAGCTGTTCAGTTCTGGCCAGTCTACGAGCAGAAGTTGTGGAGACAGCATAGGATATGAAAACATTAACAGTTGTTCCCTTAAGTTGAATCAGAACAAGAGTCATTTTTACGGGCACTCCATGTACAATTTAGATGACATGATTGACATAGCAGTGGAATCCAATGATGAACAGCTGTTAGCTGAGCTAAGTGAGTATTCGATGTGCTATGATTGACGGATCCCCCCAAATAAAGCAGTCGGTAGTAACAAGATAGCAGATACTTTTCCTGTTTCTGATTGAGTTAACTAAATTTACCAAAAAAGTTCTCAACTGTCGCGCATTCACAATTTTCAACAGTCATGTTTGAATGGACGCGTACATTGTTATTAGCAGAATTCTCGTGCTCGTAGGGATGAGTTTGAAGGTCCGCGCTGCTATTTTGATCGCCTTAGGATTCTCAGTTTGTTTTTTTTTTCACGATAGTGAATTGAACTGCCTATATTTGTCAACAAAATTGAGGAAGCAAATGAATTAGATAGTCAATTTTTTCCAAGCGTTTATGGTGCATTTTGAACAAAAAATATTTAATATATTCTTTGTTTTTCTGTTTTACTTTTCTGTTCCGTGTGTTTGAGAACAATATCCATAGCGTCCTTCAGTTACGCTTTCTAGGTTGATCCTTCTTGTGTTTGTTTAGGGAGAAGAAAACAAAAAGTTATGACCTACCTCAAATTCGACTGTGGCTTCAACGATCAAACTCACCCCCTCCTCATCATGAAGTGCGTGAACCAGTTTGGCATTCTGGGATCGGAAGCATCTGTACTCATCTCCCCACAGTATTTAACTAACATTGTTAATACTTTTGACAAAACAATAGCTGAAAGCGGAGTGTTGCAAACAGTGTCTTTAGATGACGTCAGAATTTTTTGCAATTGTCTGAAGTTACTTGCAGCTGGCAAAGAAACTCTCCCGAATATTTGAATAGAATTGATGCGCCTTGCGCGTTGACCTCTTAGCTAGAGTAATTCGAGTACAGTTTCTAAATTTTAATGCTATAGAAATAGAATCTATGTTGCGACTTGAAGTCTGAATTTATATAATGTTTGATAGAATTATTGAATTTTTGTTGGTTTGTCTTTTGAAGCCCTCACTTGCCTTGCCTTGGACTGGTTCCATATTTTGAGATATTTTTTGTGCTATGTAAATTAACTGACTTGATTTTTGATGCTAATGTTGAATATTAATTTATTTGTCTAAATCAAATCCTTTTTTATTTGCGGCGTTTCGAAATCCATTCAAACTTTTTTTCGTGGGAATAGGATGTAACTTATCGTCGATATAGTTACTTGTTAGCTTTTGCTTGAAAAACAGGGCTTTGTGCACCTAACTCAATAAATAACGCGAATAATATTCTTGGCTTCTAATTCTGATTGGATGATTCGCTTCACGCTGAATGGTGTTTTTTGCAAAAGATAGGATTACTAAAAAATGTAAATGACCAAATAAGCTTACAAATAAACTGATTTGCTACCTAATTACAAAAACGAAAAAACGTTAAATCATATAAGTGTAGTGAAGTGACAACGATAGCGTTAAGCGACAATTTTTGGTGGCATTCAGGATGAGCGAAAAACGCGGAATCAAATGCACTATCTCACGCGTTTCGATTACATGGCTGTTTCGGTTTAGTCAGCATTTTTGCGCAATATCTGATGCGTGTCGATTATTAGCCTGAGTTCGGTTTAGTCAACAATGTCGCGCACAATCTCCAACTGTTGAATATAAGCTTCAGCTCGGTATAGTCAACAACAGATTGAGTTCATCAACAAAGTTTCAATCATAAATTCGTCTTGAGCGAATTACTGGATGTTTTAGCTTGAATAAAAGGGTACTGTGCACCTTAAGTGAAAATAACCCTCATAAGATTTTTGGCTTCTTAGTCTGATTGGAAGATTGATTCACGCTGATGTTTTTTTTTGCCTGATAAGATTACTAAAAACTGTATATGACCAAATCGAGCTTATGAATACTCTGATTGGCTAAACAATGAGAACGACGAAAAAGTGGCAAATTATGTTAGTATAGTGAAATGACAAAGATAGCGTTCGCGAAAAGTTTTGGTGGTAATTGATAACCAAAAAACGCGGAAGCAGGCGCACTACCTCACGCTCGATTATAAGCCTGATTTGGGTTCACTCTCTATCTATTATATCTTCAAATTCGGGCTTCACTATCTCACCACGTTTAAGTTTTTTCAACGTAATATTTTTGCATGTTTAACGAAAGAATTTTTTCACGTTTAAGCTTTATCGTATATTGCAATGACTAAGATTTTTTTTTCGATTTTCCAGTTTGAATTCAGTGGTTATTCATCCGAGTTTAAAATAAGCAGCCCAAAATTGGGATGCTGTCAGGTTTCCCCAAAGGGTTGCGAATTGGGCCTCCAATTTAGAATGCTCAAATATTTTTAGTGTACGAGACACGAAGATTTTTGTGATTTTTTTTCAAAAATTTTAAAACTTAAATTATAAAATAATTTAAAAAAAAACTTGAAATTCCCAACCCTGTAGTTGGGTGCTTTGAGGGTACTCTCAGGTGTTGCGAATCTTCCCTCTAAATATGACTGCTCAAATCCTTGTAGTTTTTGAGATAAGACGTTTTTTATAGTTTTTTTCAAAAACTTTCAATAAAACAAACGAAATTTTTTTCTTCAAAATTTGAAATTCCAAACCCTGTAGTTGGCTGGGTATCAGAGTTCTCTCAGGAGTTGTGAATCTTGCCTCCTTTCATGAACGCTCAAATCTTTGTAGTTTTACAGATTGGCGTTTTTTGTGATTTTTTCAAAGTTTTTCAGAAAACTCAACTTTGATATTTTTTTAAAATTTGAAAATCCCAAACCTGTAGTTGGGTGCTGTCAAAGTACTCTCAAGAATTGCATTTGTTGACGGCAAAAGTGACGGCTCAAATCCCTGTAGATTTCGAGATATGACGTTTATTCTGATTTTTTCAAAAAATTTTCAAAAAAAAGTAATTTTTTCTTCAAATTTTTAATTCCTTACCCTGTAGTTGGCTGCTGTCAGGGTACTCCCCGGAGTTGTAGATCTTGCCTCCAAATATGTCTACTCAAATACTTGTACTTTTCGAGATTTGACGTTTTCGAATGTGACGGAAAATAGAGGAACTAAATTTTTTTTTAAATAAAATATGAAATTACCAACCCTGTAATTGGGTGCTGTCTGAGTACACTAAAAGCCCGCAGATCTGGTTTCCAATATATGCGGTTTTTCATGAGCTGTCAAAAATTTGAAGAACCGGAGGTGCGTTAAACGCTAGTATGCCTGATTTTGGTTCAGTCATTAATGTCGCGCACTATCTCACGCGTGTCGATTACAAACCTGAGTTCGGTTTGGTCAACGTCGCGCTCAACCTCATGTGTGTCGAATATAAGCCTCAGTTTGGCATAGTCAACAACATAATGAGTTAATTTTTATTGCACAAGGAAAGCTTGTGTTATAGTGTGAACTATCTTTTTTCAACCGTCGAAAATATTGTTGAGCCGCAAATATTGTTGCGACAAGATGTGTTCCTTTTGAAAGTGTTCATTTTCATCAATAACCAGCTATTAAGTACAGCCAATGCTAAGGACTGGTACTGCTAATGGGTCATAATTGGCTTGTCTCACTTAGCAATTATGTCGACTCATAATTAGCGTGCGACACTGAAGAAATTTTGTAGACTCAAAATTTTGCTCATTCATTTTTCCCCCACTAGCGTGATCGGTCTATTTTTGCCTGTGTATGCGAAGTGCAACTTCGCCTCTGTGTCAACATTAAATTCTTCTTGACCTAGTTAATTGATAGTTTTCGCTTGAAAAATAGGGTTCTGTACACCTAACCCGAAAAATAACCCTAATAAGATGTTTGACTTTAAATCTGATTGGAAGATTCGATTCACGATGATGGTGCTTTTTTTGCTACAGGTAAGGTTACTAAGAACTGCAAATGGCCAAATCGAGCTTATGAATACACTGAATTTCTAACTATCGGTGATTGAGTTCATGTAATACAGAATTTCGGAAGTAGAATGAAGACTTTTTTTCCATCTAAACGTTTTGTCTAACTCAATCAGTGATAACAATGCCCTCGTTCATTAATAAGCTGATATGCTCAATTTCTTGTAAATCAAATCAAACCATTGCTTGTTGTTATAGCTTACTCTTGATAATGCAGTGCTCTTTCGAACTTGTATCCGATTTGTCTTTTTGCTTAAACCTTCAAAAATAACAGAAAGTCGCTTTGGTTTGTTCGTGTCTTTTATAAATTACCATCTTCTAATTGGCTTAGGTTACTTGTTTATATCGTTTTTGCGGAAAAGGTATGTTTCGATCAGGAAAATTCGTGTTATGTAATATCGGCTTACTCGCCTCGTAATGTGTCAACTGAAGAAGAGTGACAAAAAAAATCATATGAGTATGCGTGCTTACAGAGGGACATAAATACTTGAGTTTTAAACGTTTTGAACGCTGAACGTAGTGAAAACTCTTATATAGGCCATGGTTAATTTTCTCTTCGTTTTTTTTCAGGAACAAGTTTAAAAATGCTCTAATAACTATAAATGTGTAATCATAAATATTTATGCATTTATTAATGCGCTTTGCTTTATATGCACATTTTGAATTCAATTCAAAATTATTTGCTAAAAGTTTGGTAAATCGCGCTCTCCAAATACGAACGTGGAATAGCACAATAAAGCGTGAACGGTCTCTTGTTTTGAAAGTGGATTGATCCAGTTCGCAGTTGTCTCAAATTGAGTTAATAGATTCGTCTTGAAATTCTATGTATTTACTTCAGCCAGTTTTTTTCCTTGAAACTTGAAAGTTGAAACTTTTTGAACTTCAATCCAATAAAATTGTAAGTTTTTTGTAGATGATGATGTTTTAGTTTTTTCAAACATTTTTTCCACTTATTGGTTCTTGACTCATTTTCTGTCG
Organism: Symsagittifera roscoffensis; assembly: GCF_963678635.1. Lineage (NCBI taxonomy): Eukaryota > Metazoa > Xenacoelomorpha > Acoela > Convolutidae > Symsagittifera > Symsagittifera roscoffensis. The sequence goes on along the minus strand of NC_087062.1, from coordinate 27,942,038 downwards.
ACTAGCTTGTCGAATTCCTATGAAAGTATGTATTGCATATTAATGATAAAATTTTTAATTATTAAATTTTATCGAAAAGTTGTCCTGGATTTTGCGTAACTTTGAATAAATTACAACAATGGATTTTGCGATCATCCCGAAATCACTGAAGGCAATTTGCAGCCCTCAGTGAGTTCGGGACCCATAGAAGTTAAGTCGCTACAAAGTTTTTTGTGTCAATAGAATAATTGAACAAAAAAATATTAAAATTTATTAGTCCTGTTACAGGAATAAAATGCGATAAAATTCCGTCTTTTTTTTAGGTTATTCATGCCAAAATCGGCAAAAAAAACTTGGGTCTTGTCTGCGATCCTATTTCTTATTTTTAGATCTTCCGAAAAATAAAACATCTTTTCAATTTCGAACACTGGGAATTTTATTAATCTGAACAAAGTGGTTGTCATCTATTTAGGCCACGCTGTTTTTTGTTCTCAGGAAAAGCTTGACAATTAAAACATGCTTTTATTTAAAACTTGGTTTTGAATTCTTAGGGTAATTTAAAGTTCGTACCCACTCAGTTTTTTATGCTCGCTTTTCAGAAATGTTTTTCAACGAACCAAATTTTAAAAGTTGAATCTTATTTTCGTTTTAAAAAGTAATTTAAAAATTAAATGTATAAAGTAAATTTTCGGTGATTTAGTTGTTATGGTTCGTTCTGTTTTTCAACAATAAATCGATCATTTTTAAGTTAACTTTCAATTTAATTACCAAATGGGAGGCAGGTTACCCTCTCCTATAGCAAAATAAGTGAAAGGGGGAAATCTAGCTTTATTTGGAAGTCTGAAATAGGATTGTAAAGATTCCACTGCTGAATAAATAGATTGATCAGTTTTCGTAACGAAGGTTAGTTACAAATAGTGTCAATTACAAAATAGGCAATTTCTGAAATTCAAAAGGCGATAAATGACAAAGCATCATTTTTTGGTATCCTTCCGTGTATCAACTTTCCAGTAGGGCTTTTTTACAGTTCTAGCATAATTACTATTAAAAAAGCTCAATAATCTGTGTCATTTTCATTAGAAATCAAGGATAACCCGATTGCCGTGAAAAAAAAACTACAAAAATTAGGTTTTTTTCTCAAAATTGTATCATTTAGTTGACAACAGTGGTCTCCAAACAAACTTATTCTATTTTTTTTCCAATAATTTATAAATTTCTTTTAGGCAATTTTTATTGACAGGAAAGCGCCAAATGTAGCTTCCAAAATTAGTTTTTGCTTAGTAAAACTATTCCTAGCCTAAATGATCATTTTTCCTATAAGAAACGAAATTGGATTCGAAATTTTTACGTTCGAAGTTTGAATTGCTCAAAACTTGACTCAAAATTCAAAAATTTCTAACCGGTTTTTCTCGACATGTGGATAACTTTTGGACTTTTTCGATGTCGTTCGAGTCACGACTGACGGTGCTGTAATATATAACACTCGATCCTTTCTGAGGTTTATTTGGGGTATCTGATTGTTTTGCGTTGAAATTAAAATGATTTTGAATAAAAAATTTGTTTTGCGGTTGATATAAAACAAAAATTTTAGTTGGGCAATTTCGAAATAACTTATGATATTTACTTATGATAAGTTATGAAATTACTTCGAAATAATTATATGATAGGCATTTTTTGCTGGCGACATCATATAATTTCCTAATATGTAAATTGTATGATAAGCGGTTTTTCCAAAAACCGTTCAAATGGTGTTGCTACCAAATTTTTTGAAGTTTATCAACACCGACTGCTTTTTCTGCCAATTTAAGGTTCTTTCTTAAAATTTTTATGATCAGAACTATTTATGGAAAAAAGTTTTGAAAATTTTTTCATAAATGGAAACTATATGATACGCATCTTGCCCATACACTTGGAATTGAATATTATGGATTTGAATAGGAATTGTATGGAGTTGAGTAGTAAGCACTTTTGGTGTATGGAGGCCGTCTCGGGTTTGTAAGGAACGATTTAAAACTTGTTCTATTTGAGAGCTGTATAATTGGGGAAAATCCATTTTGATGAACTTCACTCTCATTGTAGAAACCCTACTACACACAATTGGCTGTAAAATGTTGACGTTCCTTACGACTATCGAAGAAATTGCGGAATTTATATTTCTTTCTTACTCTCATTTTACATGAGCATTTTTTTTTATAGCGCAACGCTTTGTTTAACGAGGTAAAGTATGAAGATCAAATGAATATGAAATACTTAAATTAGTCAGCATGTCAATTTAATAACAATCATGCATCTCAGCCTTGTTGTTCCGACCATTGAACGTGGGGAGGAACTTTGCATTCGGGTGTTTTAGTTTTTTTTTTCAAACTAAAACACCCGAATGCAAAGTTCCGTTCCATTTCAATGGTCGGATCAAATAGAATGTGTGCGAACGATCACTTGTTTTTGGTCAGCAAAGTTTAGGAAAAACTGGCCAAGCAGATTTTTAGTCTATCAATGAACTAATTGTTATAATTATGTGATAGGATGACTTAAAATTAATGCAATGTATTTCGCAGTAATTCCGGCTATGAAAACTTAAGAGCATAACACGACTAGATTTCAATGTTTATAAGGTATTTAGTTAAGGAAGCCCACAAGGAAGCTGCTTAATAGTTTAAAGTTATGGGAATAAACAAAAAAAAAACTAAATTAAATTGCACGTCTCAAATTTTTGGGTGTTGGATCATGGTACATCCATTTCCCGAAATTAGTGAATTTGATTTGTATTAGTTGGCTAGCTATCAGTCATTTAAAAAATTAGTGAATGCTGGCTGCTAGTAATTAGAAAAGTTTGTGCAACTTATTGCCAGTAGTTTATTTGGCTTCAATTAGTTTTCGAGAACCCTCTGGGCATTAGAGTACTTAAAAAATGCCCAGAGGGCGCCCAATAATTATTTCCATATGCCAATTATTCCAAACAGGTGACGGTCGGAATAACAATGTTATTTGTCTGTTTTTTTTCGCATTTCAACGAACCTGGTTTATAATGATAGTTACGCCGTAACTAACAGATTAGAGCAGATACGAGATTTTTTGTTCAAAAGATACTTCCAATGAAGCATTGTTGTCTTCGCCCGTTTATAATTTTTGCGCAGCTGTAAAAAATTATCCGACTGATCAATTATGAAAGTTTTGAAGTGCTCAAAATTGCTGTATTTGGATGGTTATGGTTACCTAAAATGAATCTTTTGGCGTGACTTCTTTAAAACGAACTGGTTCAATGAGGAAATGTCAATTTTTAAAATGACAATAGAACAATTTAGATTTCACGGATTAACACAGTATTATTTAGACTATTTAAAGAGCACAGAACAGACAAATCCAAACTAAAAGATAGAAATAGTTGAGTCCTATGGCTCAAATAAATAAAGATTTATAAAAGTTTTCACTTTTGGCTACACCTTTTTAGACACTCTTGAGGGTTATCCCGCGCGTACTCCAATATTTGATCTCCTTCTCCGCTATTCTGGAAAGACTCACCATTCCAATGGAGTGCAACTTTTCCTTCTGATCGTTTTCGTTATGAATGAAGGCACAATTATTCCCGTGAACACAAGTTCCACTAGCCGCGAAGTTTTTGCACTTGACAGTTTTGTACTTGCTGTGAAGTTTAACAGGACGTAGTTCGTTGATGCCATGTGCGAATTGACATCCTTCTCCAAAAGTACAAGTACCTTTCTTGAAAGCTTTGCACATCTCGGTTTTGAATTTATCCGGGTTGCGAATGAACTGCAACTTGTCGTTGCTTACTGGCACGATCAGCGACTTCTCATTGATTGCCCAGGGAATGCTCTTGTCGGGCGAAAGGCAGAATGTACCTTTCAGTTTAGGTGAGTTACTCGTGCTTTTGGAAGTACTCGGTTTCCGATGCTGCTCCTCTTGATAAGCACGCGCCTTTTGTTTCTCCAAGATCGATTTGTCCCCGACAACGCGACATGGGCTTGGTAGTCGTGGAGCAATTAGTTCGTTCTCGGGAACATGGAAAACCTCGTCGTCTTCAGTTTGCCATTTCGAGTCGTTTCCGTCTAACTCGTCTTCTGAAAGGACACTGGAAAGGCTTTGAGCAAGGACACCGGTATGGAAGTACATATTCTGAAACAGAGAAGCAGGTATTTAATGCAGTTCAATTTACGAAATTATGAACCTTTGATTATGCTTAATAATTAATTGTATAGACAGATTGAGTAACTGGTACTGACCGAAAACTCGTCCGAAACTGCCTGGGATGTCAAGAATGTGCAGTAAGTGAGCTTCATGAGATTAGGCGTGATAGAAGTTCCAAAATGGCAACGGTTCAAATAGTTTAAAACCACGAAATTATTTGGACGAGATTTAAGCGTGGATGAAAATCTAAATTTAAGTTGCTCTTTTGGCAGACAATGTACAAATTAAAAACTGGCTTGCGCGAGAAAAACTATTCGAAATGGTGTGAAAATGAAAGTCGTCCATAAATAAGGTTTTTAAAAAACGCGTGCGTGCAATTAACACGCTTTGAAGGCAATGCACCGTTCAAATTAGCGCTGACACCTCAGATCTTTTGTTTCTGGGTTGCTTGTGCATCATTTTCACCCAATTTTTGTTCGAAAGATTAAAAGAGCGAACATTTGGAATTGAGACAAACCGCTTCAAATTGGATTATAGAGTTCCAGTTCAAGTAGATAAGAGGAAAAGGCTTTGTTTTAATCCCAATTAAGTATGCGATGACTTTTGTTTAATTGAAAAATTGGTAGTTGAAATGTTTAAAATAGCTTCATTGGGTCTGTACCGTCCAACAATTCAACGATTGATAATGTTAGAGATCGGATACTTGAGCTATGGGCTTATAGGTAGTAATTAACGCCCAAAATCTGTCTTTGAAGCTATTGAGTTCCAGACAAGCATCGTAAGATAATCTGTCGGGCAGAACACAGAAACTTCAAACAAAGACAGCTCATAGCTTCAGACAAAATTTTACGTTGGTAAAGTTGAATTATGGGGTATTTATGTTTTGTGGGGAATGGGGGGCATATCGATAGTAATGAAAAGTGATCTACCCAAGCTGGAAAAATTATTTCTAGTTTGTTTAAACTACTAACATTTTTTTAATTTTAGCTTTTTAATCTCAAATCTGGTCTATTTCAGTGCTTTTGAAATGTTGACATAGAGAGTCTAAACTGAACTAAGAGACTGATTAGGGTATGTCCGAAGCTCCTCTGCCTCGTCCTCGGAAGCGGTTCGATCTCGTGGGAGTCCGAGGAGGCACCTCGAAGTTCATCATCTATGGACTATCTGCAGTGGGAGTGTTCGCAATGTAAGCTTCATCATAAATAACTTCCGGAAAAGAAACGTTTTTCAATGTTCGACGTTTATTCACACATCCATATGCCTTTTTTACAATCAAGTTCTGATAAAATAATTATTTAGAAGTGCAACCAATAATCTCAATGGAAAGGTTGTTTTCGCAGTGATGAGGTGTCACTTTTACCCAAGTTGAAGTCAAATATTTAAGCATTGCTTTTCAGTCTTCGCTCCCAATGCAGATAACTTGAAGGAAATGATGGTTATCTAACAGATTATTTAGTACTGGAGCGTAGTCCTACGAGTTGGAATTTTAGAATTCGAGATCAATTGTTCGTAAATTATGTGTGGTTTTATTCAAGAGTTTAGTCGTAATTTTCAATGCTGGCTCATAATTTTCAAGTTCTATTTATGTTTTCAAGTATATGGAGTTTTTTGAAAACGATATATCTAGCTTTGCAATTGCTAAAGCGTTTCATGATTTTTGAACTTCCTTATGATAATGTCTTCATTACACTTGCAAAGCGAGTGTATTGGTACGAACCTTCTTTTTTCCACCTAAGTCGCAAATATTGGTGCCACTTTACAGCTTTTTCTTAGCGTAAGCTTTGACATTCGACTAGTAATAAGTTAACACTGTTGGTGCAATTTAAATTCATCAAATCAACCGAAAAAAAGTGATTTGTTTCAAAAAACATAACACTAACGAAAACGCGATTTCAGAAGTTTTCTAACGCAATGTATCTCGCAGTTTTTAAAATGCAGAATTTAGACATATGGCATAATGTGGCTTTATGCATTCAGATTAATTACCTGCAAAGATAGTGTGGATGCCCTCAGATTGTTATAATCCAAATTATTATTGCCTGCAAAATTGGGTAACGCGACAACGCGCAAAAAAAGACAACTCGCAAAATTTAAGGAAAGCAAGTTTTTGAATCTAATTAATTGAAAACTTTATATTCTCGGTTTGAGATAGCAGGTGGGAGCCCTACTCGCGCGCCGCCGCCTTGCCGCGATAACCGGATCAAAATTTTGTATAATGTCTTACCCTCTGTTGGCAAGCTCGCAACCCGTTGTCTTTTAATGCGAGTTGTCTTTTCTAGCGAATTGTCGAATTACGAAAAATGTGAGTCTATTTGTAATTGGTTCCACTTATGCTGAATCGCATTGCCAATTTATTAGCATATGTAGCTGCTTTATTCGTGACTAGTGTTCGTCGGTTGTTAAATTTGCATGGCTGAGTGGATAGTGCGTGAGACTCAAAATCTCTGGATTGCAGTAGCTCGCAGATTCGAGTCCTACTCGTAGCCGAGTTGTTGCTTATTCGAAGCTTACTTCTACTTCTTATTTCAATTGATAGAGCTGCTCTGATCGGGTTTCCGCAAGTGTTTGCGCTTATGAAGATGACGCCCTGAATATTTCGAATCCCATTCAACGTCTCTTTTTGTTTTTCAGGTTAAAAGAAAATGATGAAATTTTTTAAATAAACAATTGGAAAAATCTATTTTTTTTCAGAAAATTTTGGAAAAACAGTCTACAATTTATTTGAAATACAAAGTGATATTTTTAACAAATATTAACTTATAAGTCAGAATGGATAGCATGCCTCAATTCATTTTGGAACAATTTCCAAGGAGGATTAAATCGCCGCTTTCAGTTTATTAGCACGAAAAATGTCCCGCGTTAATTGTCGCAAATTGGCAATCTTTAAACCCCCATAACTTAGGAAAAATAGTCACAGGTGAAAGATGTTTTTAAATTTGAGCTCAGGACAGCCTTATCTTTCAGGTAATTTAAAAAAATGAAAAAAAAACATCTGCTAGCTAAATTTTTGAAATTGGTCAGGAGAAAAAAAAACGATACGAGCAGAAATATTCAGGCATTGTCTTCGAAAAAAGTCTAAACAAGCCTTTATGGATGTGTCTCAAAGTTATTTTGAGGCGGTAAACGATTTTTTGAACTACCTTTTTGTCTCATAAATGTGTCTTATTGTGCCGCCTTTGCGTGGTAGACCCGACGCGCGACATTAGTTGCCGCAAATGACACCGAAACCCCTCCCGTCTTTGGGAGCCTAAGAAGCATGCTCAAAACGTGTTTTTGGTGGCGGGGCGTCCAACGTCGGCTGTTCTCTCCGTCTTTCAATACTTGTACTCATTTTACGTGGCGGCTTTAACCCGAAACCAGGCCCGTATATCTGCCCTCCTTGTAACACAAATATCTCCTGCATTCCAGCAAGTGTTAGATGTTACATAGGCGGTTGGATCTACCTAAAGTGCCGTGGACTCGCAAACCTCAAACAACACCCCAAGATATAGTTACTGTCCTTTTTATACGAACAAAAATATCCTGCCAGCGATACGCCTAAAAGGCCCAAAACACCCCAAGACTACTAAGTTCTCCACCCGAGTAGCGAATCCCCCGAACGATCCAAACACAAGCTGTCAAAACCATACAGCGCATTCTACTTTTTGTACCATTCGCCCGCCCTTACCATATTCCTTCGGTAACACATCCAAGTCTACATAGAGTCTGAATTTTTTCCGTATGAACTGTCCTGGAATATCAAAGAAAGCACCCGAAGTTGCAGCAACTTTGTGTGGATACGAAATATACATCGCGGTTTTTCAGGAGACCACACTTTCCAAAAAATCCGTAGTCCCTCGTTTGGCTCAAATTATACTTTTTTCAGAAAGGACCGTCCTCGAGAGGGATATGGAGTACTTATGGCCTTACACAACTACCTTCTCTACGAAGAATTGCAAAGAGTGGAAAATGGTGTTTTAGAGGCGCAGTGTTTTGAAAAAATAGCCGACAGCCAAAGCCTCCGCTTCACAAATTTTCACATTCCCCCGAGTAGTTGCTGCCCATAAGGCTTCTTCTACTCAGCCGCTCGCGGAAGACAGTGCTATTGAGATGAGAGAAGCAAATGCCCAATCCCATCTCCCCTATTCAACTATAGCGAATAAGAGAGGCGTCTCTTTATTTCCAGATATAACTGACTCTGGCTTCACCTCTTTAAGCGTTAAACTCAAATTTGTTTACCGTTTAGCAACTCAAGCTCTTCATCTTTTTACTATCTTTAAGGTGGAAAGACTAAAAAAACTAGCACAAGAGTTTTTTAAAATCAGACTAGAGAACCCCTTAAACCCTATGTTAAAAACCCAAACCAATATTTGATGAAAAAAAGGCAAAAAAAAAGAAGAATGGAGAGGAATTCTCCCGGTCGTTGCTTTTCACACTCAAAAAACGAAGCTCCGAAACCGTAAATACAAGGAATAACAAGGAAATATCAAAGTGATCCCGTGAGAAACAGAAAAGGCTTTCAAAGCAGCGAAACGATCAAAAGCAATGTGCCCAGACGTGCTTTGCACGGTATACTTCAAACATCTGGCACCATTTGCCATCAATTTTTTTAAACTTCAAACTTGTCCTTTAATTGTTACGTAGATGATGCACCCAACTCCCCCTCCAGAAGTCAAACTTCAGTCTTATGCCGATAATTTTCCTCCCTTCGTCCAATCACGCGAAATAAAACTTGACTATGTTATTTTAAGTAATTATTCAAACAAATTGCACTACTTTTTTCTACTAGATTGCTAGAATTTTCCTCTACAAAGGGTTATGCAAGTCTTTTGACGTCACGTTTTTAAGAGTTTATGAGTTCTAGTTATTCTGACCCCAAGGTTACAATGAGTGAAACTCTATTGCCGCTCATAAAACTTCCCAAACTGGTTCGTCTCCTTTTCGACTTTTTCATACTTTTTGCCGAATACTGCAAACGCATAGCAAGCAAAGCCATAGAAATTTGAAGTGTATTAGGTTTTTAGAATACGCGAAGCGATGTATACTATTAAAGCCGTTTAGGTCGTTTTTGTAAAAAAAAATTACTTAGTGTCGAGAAAAATTGGTTTAATTTTTCGCTTTTAGTCTAATTTTGAGCGCTTGGAGCTAGTGAGTAATTTGAATTAGACAAGAATTGGTTATTTGAGCTACGAAAATTCAAGTTTTTATCCAGGACAGCACGTTTTTCAAGCTGCGATTAGCGCTTTATTGTCAATAAAAACTGCAATTTTTCTTTCAAATTTAAACTTTCGGCAGTTGTTTTTTTGTCGGAGTCTTTTTTTCATTCGATTTATTTTTTTGTTACTTTTCATTTTTGAAGACAACTGTAGTTGATTATCTTTTTTCTACTAAAATTTATCAGCGTTAGTTTTGCCTATGGTCACGCCCCTCACAACAAGAGGAGCAAATTTGATTTAAAAGTTTTGTCCTTTTTATATGAACAAAAATATCCTGCCAGCGATACGCCTAAAAGGCCCAAAACACCCCAAGACTACTAAGTTCTCCACCCGAGTAGCGAATCCCCCGAACGATCCAAACACAAGCTGTCAAAACCATACAGCGCATTCTACTTTTTGTACCATTCGCCCGCCCTTACCATATTCCTTCGGTAACACATCCAAGTCTACATAGAGTCTGAATTTTTTCCGTATGAACTGTCCTGGAATATCAAAGAAAGCACCCGAAGTTGCAGCAACTTTGTGTGGATACGAAATATACATCGCGGTTTTTCAGGAGACCACACTTTCCAAAAAATCCGTAGTCCCTCGTTTGGCTCAAATTATACTTTTTTCAGAAAGGACCGTCCTCGAGAGGGATATGGAGTACTTATGGCCTTACACAACTACCTTCTCTACGAAGAATTGCAAAGAGTGGAAAATGGTGTTTTAGAGGCGCAGTGTTTTGAAAAAATAGCCGACAGCCAAAGCCTCCGCTTCACAAATTTTCACATTCCCCCGAGTAGTTGCTGCCCATAAGGCTTCTTCTACTCAGCCGCTCGCGGAAGACAGTGCTATTGAGATGAGAGAAGCAAATGCCCAATCCCATCTCCCCTATTCAACTATAGCGAATAAGAGAGGCGTCTCTTTATTTCCAGATATAACTGACTCTGGCTTCACCTCTTTAAGCGTTAAACTCAAATTTGTTTACCGTTTAGCAACTCAAGCTCTTCATCTTTTTACTATCTTTAAGGTGGAAAGACTAAAAAAACTAGCACAAGAGTTTTTTAAAATCAGACTAGAGAACCCCTTAAACCCTATGTTAAAAACCCAAACCAATATTTGATGAAAAAAAGGCAAAAAAAAAGAAGAATGGAGAGGAATTCTCCCGGTCGTTGCTTTTCACACTCAAAAAACGAAGCTCCGAAACCGTAAATACAAGGAATAACAAGGAAATATCAAAGTGATCCCGTGAGAAACAGAAAAGGCTTTCAAAGCAGCTAAACGATCAAAAGCAATGTGCCCAGACGTGCTTTGCACGGTATACTTCAAACATCTGGCACCATTTGCTATCAATTTTTTTAAACTTCAAACTTGTCCTTTAATTGTTACGTAGATGATGCACCCAACTCCCCCTCCAGAAGTCAAACTTCAGTCTTATGCCGATAATTTTCCTCCCTTCGTCCAATCACGCGAAATAAAACTTGACTATGTTATTTTAAGTAATTATTCAAACACATTGCACTACTTTTTTCTACTAGATTGCTAGAATTTTCCTCTACAAAGGGTTATGCAAGTCTTTTTACGTCACGTTTTTAAGAGTTTATGAGTTCTAGTTATTCTGACCCCAAGGTTACAATGAGTGAAACTCTATTGCCGCTCATAAAACTTCCCAAACTGTTTCGTCTCCTTTTCGACTTTTTCGTACTTTTTGCCGAATACTGCAAACGCATAGCAAGCAAAGCCATAGAAATTTGAAGTGTATTAGGTTTTTAGAATACGCGAAGCGATGTATACTATTAAAGCCGTTTAGGTCGTTTTTGTAAAAAAAAATTACTTAGTGTCGAGAAAAATTGGTTTAATTTTTCGCTTTTAGTCTAATTTTGAGCGCTTGGAGCTAGTGAGTAATTTGAATTAGACAAGAATTGGTTATTTGAGCTACGAAAATTCAAGTTTTTATCCAGGACAGCACGTTTTTCAAGCTGCGATTAGCGCTTTATTGTCAATAAAAACTGCAATTTTTCTTTCAAATTCAAACTTTCGGCAGTTGTTTTTTTGTCGGAGTCTTTTTTTCATTCGATTTATTTTTTTGTTACTTTTCTTTTTTGAAGACAACTGTAGTTGATTATCTTTTTTCTACTAAAATTTATCAGCGTTAGTTTTGCCTATGATCACGCCCCTCACAACAAGAGGAGCAAATTTGATTTAAAAGTTTTTCCTTGTAACTCGAGCTTTCTGTTCTACTTGCACAGCAATCGTGTACTCGTGTTTTGCGCTTGTTTAGCAGTTAACAAACTAGTATTCGGTTTTGACCCAAAGCAACCAAATAATTACGCAATCAAATGTTGGACGCAATCAAATGTATTTTTTGTTCCGACTATCGATACGAAAGTAACGGAATATTTGTGCTCGGGGTGGGTTTTTTTTCTTCAGACAAATTTTTAACAAGCCAATTTTGATGGCATTTTTTTATATCATTCAAAAGGTATTGTTGTCTTGAGCTCAAATTTGAAAAGATATTTCACCTGTGATCATTTTTCGTAAAGTTATGGGAATTTAAAGATTGCCATTTTGGCCAATTTGGGACAATTAACGCGCGATATATTTCGCGCTATTAACGCGTAAGCGGAGAGTTAATCCGTCTTAAAATCGTTCCAAATTGGTTGAAAGAAGCTTATTTGCCATAATTGATTTGTTACAAGGAGCTAAATCTATCTTTTTGTACTTTAAATGGCGTGTGGGGGGGATGATTTTCATAAAAAAATTCAAAATTTTTTTTTAGTTTTATTACATTTAACTTTTTGAATGTTATTACTGCTCCATAAAACCTTAAAAGGCAGTCGGAACATTCAGGGTTTCGCCCTGATACGAGCAGTCTTGTTTTATTTTAAAATTGTTGGATTTCTCAGTGCTGACGCGCCCCTCATCGGCACGCAGGCGTCATGTTGGCTTATAAGTGTTCTGATAAGTTCCGGCTGAATAGTTTTATAAGTTGATGTTTTTTGTTTTTAGGAGGTCCGACGTTTGATTACCTTCTAAGTTCACTTCAAATTTGTTTGCTAAATCGAATTCAAACTACGCTCTCCAATAACACAAGTGACACCGGATGGAAAAAAGAAGCCTGACTTTTAATTTGAATAATCGAATTCAATTAATATAATTCATAATTTACTGAAAAATGGTCAAATAGAAAATATTCTTGAATTTAAAGAGCTTTAAGGGTACACCGAACATGAAAAATTGTGTAATAGTGCCAAAAATTTAAGGGTTTTTAATGATACTGAGTCAAATTTTGCCTTTGTTTTTTGTTACAATAATCGAATTCAGGGACTTTACTTCGAGTTTATGTCTGTTTATTTTCACGCAAATGCTGGTTTTGTTTTATTACTTGAGAATAAGTTTTTGTTTCTTTTCAATTTTTTTCTTTCGGGAAAAAAACTTCCAAAAAAAAGCTTTGCCGAGAAATTTCAGTTGATGAGGGTTAGTTACCTTCTCGGAACGGTCTTAGCATAGAAGTTGGATTTTTTGCTGTTAAGTAAAGATTTTTTGTTCCTTTTAAACAGGTCACAGGTTTTTAAAGCTATTCAATAGAAATGATGCTATAGAAACTCAAAATACAATGTTTTTGTAATATTTCATTTTCGGATAACTGTAACTGCCCCATAGATTATTTTTGAGTCTTTTATTTAGTTATAAGTTCATGAGTTATAAGTTCATTTTAAGTGGTTCGAAATCCAATAAAGCAGTTTTTGACTGCAAAAAAGATTGGTAAATCCATGGATTTGGATTTGAAAATTGTTTGATTCATGCAAAAGTTAATTTTAGTTAAATGAAGTGTAAATAAAGAAAAACGTTTATAGGTTAATATAATCACCATAGGGAAGCTTAGGTAAATAATATTTCAATCTATAGATTAAAATCCTTTGTTTTAGGGGCAATTTATTTCAGCCATTTGTGAGTGAAAAGTGCAGAAAGAAATGGCATCGAATGTACCCCACGTCCTTGGCCAACTTCTACAAGTTCAACGAATACCTCATCGAGAACAAAATCCTCCGCATCAACCTCAAAGACAGAGACTTCGTAAGCTGGAATGTCAGTCAGAAGGAGAGAGATTGGTACAATAACTTCCTAAAACTATAAAATAAAACGATAAATACACAGCTAACTGCAATTTAATATACATGAGTTTTGTTTTTCGATGGCCTTTTAAACTGATTTTGTTACAACTCGTTTTTATTTTAGAAAACCTAGCAAATTGCAAACGCCTTGTGACTGATTTTTTTTTGTTTCGATAAATAACTCCATAAAGCTGTGGCTTAGCGTGTACTATTTCCTCGCTACTTTGAGTACCCCAAAAGTATTTCGTGGTTAGTCGGTTCCGCTTGAAATATGTTGTAAAAATCAAACGAAAACGACAATTAGATTATTTTTGTTTGCTGTTCCTACGATGTAGTGAGAAAACTTTGAACTCAACGATTTTCCGATTCAAAAGCTGTCACCACTAGCAATCGTTTCATGTTTTTTTGTCTATTGGTTGATTGAAGGCTTTTTCAGTCGTAACTCGAACTGTATCGAACCTTTTCAAAGATAAGTAAATATCACCATGACGAGGCCAAACTGTGCACTGCATAGGCGCACAGTTTCTTGTCTGTATGTTCCTGCATTCCAGAGACAAGTCTTTGAACATGTTAAAATTTTTCGGAACGATTAAAGAAAATGAAAGACCAAAAGAAGAACAAAGGGCGTCATTATTGCGGAATCGGCTTACAATTCACAAAATGCACAGTTTGGCCTCGTAATGACCAGTCACTCAGTCACCACTAAATTCAGTTTCAGTCTAAGTGAATCAGTGCTGGGTTATTTCAGTTTTTAAGAAGTATTTTTTGAATTGCAAGTGCAATTCTTCCCCTTGCAAAGGAGCCAGCCTATTTGACTGAAGCTTGACTTTTTGACTGATTTCTTTTTGAACTTAATTCATTTTTTTGAAAGGAAAACAAACTTCACTATCGAACAGCAAGTGTAAAAAGTCACGAAAAACTTGATCGACTGTTAGTTTCAAATTTTCTGAATTCCTAGCGGAATAGAAACTTACATATTGATCCACTTCTCTCTGAATCGAGTATGCTTAAGAATAAAAAACTCATTCTTAAGCTTTTCTCGAAATTCAAAGATCTCTAACGTGATATATTTGTTTCCTCTGAATTCCGAAAGTTGGAAAACTTTCAAAAACAACCAATCTATTTTTTTTGGTTTCCGCGAGTTGTATTACTTTTAACAACCATCTATTAGCTATTTTTCTTTTATATTTAGCTTTTTGCCCTTTATATCTCCGAGTAGATGCCTTTGTCAAACATATCCGCTATTTTAACGCGCGTTATTTGTTGCCTGGTATCTACGAATAAAGTATGCATGAAAGTTAAAAAAATATGAAAGCATAATACCTAAGTGAGCGGTAGGCAGTACCACGGTGCCGAAGTACAACAGTGACGAAAAAAACTAGTTCAACAGGGCCAAAATTGAAAAAAAAAAGTTAAACAGCGCCGGATACTTTTTTGTTCAACAGTGCCGAAGAGTGAAAAAACACTTAAGAAAGCTAGTTTTCGGCAGCTGAAATTTAGTCTCATTGACGCCAAAGTCGCTTGTAGAAAAATTTAGGGGCAGTCAGCCATAAATGGATCAGGTTTTGTTCACAAAGACCGCCCCCTATGCATGTATTATTTTTGAAAAATATTTCATAAAATATGAATTTCAAAAATGTTAATGATTTGGGTTTTGAAATTGCGTGTTCGTGTTGATTTAACTTATTACATATAATGTACATTCATTAAAAATTATATCAATGGATATCAATGGATAACTCAAAATAGTTTAAAATGGGACTGGTCACAATTTTTGTGATAAGCAGGGAGCGGAAAAAAGTAAATAATTTATTTATTTCTTACTTTTTCAGCGATATTGAACCGAAAAAAGAAAGTTAGTAAACTACATATTTGTCTTAAGGCGGAGAATACTTGAAACGTCGTGTTTCTGAAGAATGCAATTTCTGATCAAAGAAATCTCCATTCACATTCATATGCATTACTGTATAGGCTTTGCGTTTCTCAGAAAAAAACACTTTTTTGTTTACTTTTTCAGCGATATTGAACTGAAAAAAGTAAGTTAGGAAACTACATATTTGTCTTAAGGCGGAGAATATTTGAAACGTCGTGTTTCTGAAGAATGCAATTTCTAATCAAAGAAATCTCCATTCACATTCATATGCATTACTGTATAGGCTTTGCGTTTCTCAGAAATAACACTTTTTTGTTTACTTTTTCAGCGATATTGAACTGAAAAAAGTAAGTTAGGAAACTACATATTTGTCTTAAGGCGGAGAATATTTGAAACGTCGTGTTTCTGAAGAATGCAATTTCTAATCAAAGAAATCTCCATTCACATTCATATGCATTACTGTATAGGCTTTGCGTTTCTCAGAAATAACACTTTTTTGTTTACTTTTTCAGCGATATTGAACTGAAAAAAGTAAGTTAGGAAACTACATATTTGTCTTAAGGCGGAGAAAATTTGAAACGTCGTGTTTCTGAAGAATGCAATTTCTAATCAAAGAAATCTCCATTCACATTCATATGCATTATTGTATAGGCTTTGCGTTTCTCAGAAATAACAATAAGCCTATTTTGAACAGCTCTACCATATGCATTTCTGAGATATAAAAGCAGGGTGCCGGACATAAAGCCGACGGGACTTGAAGCCGAATTGTAAAATTAGGGACTTGGATCCGAAATTTTTTTTCATTAAGTCATGAAATATGATTAATTTGATTAATCTTTCTCGAGTTATTATTGGCGTTTTCAAAAAATTTAAGCCTCCGAATGATGTTAAGGAAAGTTGAAAAATAAAACATGACTGAAGGCGATTTTCTTGTTTATAAGCTATGCATTTCAAAAACCGGCTGATATTATTAACGGATGCCAATCCCAAGTGACTCATTGTCATGAATAAAGCTTATTATGGACTAATTTTGCCTACAATTTTGAAAAGCAACGTTTTACAGATAAAAAAGTAGTGGCTTGAGGTGCTTGTAAAGTTTATATTTCGGCCTGAAGTCCCTTCGGCTTGAAGTCCGTCGGCTTGTTGTCCTAGACCCATAAAAGCACACTCAGTGTTTTTTAAATAGCTCTACTATGATACGCATTTCTGATAAACATTTTTCTGACCATTTTTGGATAATAAACGCGCAATTTTTTGCGTTCTTATAACACGCGTAAGCGGCAAAATATTGCATTCCGAAATGAATTGCAGCCATCCATTCAGTCCTAGTGATACAATACGAGACGCTAAGACGCTAAACAAGCTCTTAGCTATTTAAATTTAAAAAAGTGAGTAATTGTGGTCTTATGCTTTGCCGTCTAGTTTATCATCCTTCAATTTGATAAATTGAGTTACTTCCTACCAATACTTAGCACATTTTCAACTTATCAAAAACTTTGATCCAAATTTTTTTTATTTTTGTCACGTACTCACAATGGTGAACTTTTCTAAAATATTTTTCGTTTTGTGTTTTGGGGTTTGTTTCTTTTTTGGATGGCAATTATTTTTCCGGTTTCCATATTAACGTTTTCAAGAAGCATAATAGCATGCCAAAATAAATTAACAGGATCTAAATTATATGAGAATGGAATAAAAATTTCATTTAAATGAAACGCTCTATGCATATCAATTTATGCAAAATCAGTATACACCAACTGAGTTTTTCAAACTATTTTGCTCAGATAACTTTGCATTTTGTGAAAAAAAGAAACAATCTTTTGATCTTTTGTAACACCAAGATACAACGCTAATTCTTCCAACTTTCAAAGAAAACGGAATATTTATGCTCTGTGCGGTTTGTGGGCGGGGTGGGGCAGTAGGTGGCGGGGGTAGAGGGAAAATGCTAGTTTTTTACCAAGGCGACGGTAAAAAGTAACAGTTACATAAAATGTTAAACTGCCAAATTGAAAAAGTCGAGAAGTTTGTATGTATATATATAAAAGTAGAGAAATTTGTATGAATATGTACAAAATCTTGTGTGAGAAACTTAGTTTATGAAACGTAACTCGTAGAAGGTGCACTAAATAAGAAGTGAGCAAAAGTCACAAATAGCCTCTCAAAAATCAATAATAATCGATTTTAATCGAAAAAAGGACTTTATTTATATTTATATTACTTTCATTGTAATCATTTTTAATGGACTATCATTACGAGGCCAAACTGTGCACTGGATAGGAGCACAATTTTGTGTCTGTTTGTTCCTGGATTCCAGAGACAAGTCTTAAAATATGTTCCAAAATGTAAGTGGATTCCACAAACAAAATTTCAGTGGATTCCGCATACATAAATCATTAACGTAAATTTTGTCGGCACATTTCTTTTGTTGCGGATTCGATAACGAGCAGATATAGCTAGTTGTTCTGGATTCCGCAACTGCAAGTGGATTCCGCAAAATGTAAGCGCAATCCGCAAATGTAAGAGGATTCTGCAAACTTTAAGTGGATTCCAAATTTTGTTCAATACTGAAATTGCATATGAACAAATAAAAGCTGAGCTGGAATTCGTATCTCTAGCAATGCGGAATTTAAAAACAAAGACTTAACCATAGTCAGCGGAATCCACGAACAAGTCTTAATACACTGGTTACGTAAATCGGTGGATGTCATCTTTTAGTATTTTGGAAACACAACACCGAACAATTTCAATAATTGGAGTCATTGAGTTGAGAGTGTATGGAACACATAGCGTATCGACAATTTAGGTCAGTATTTGGGATTGCGTCAATCCCAAATACCAATTTTGGAAGCATAACGCCGAAAAAATGCAGTAATAGTAGTCATTGGGATGAGAATGTATAGAAACACAACACACAGCATATCGACAAATTAGCTCAGTATTTGGGATTCCATCGATCCCAAATACTGGTCAGTATTTGGGACTGATGAAATGCCAAAAACTGGAATAATGTGGAATAAATATGGAATATATCCATTAATTGGAGTCATTAGGTTGATAGTGATTAGAAACCCATCGCATAGGAAATCGTCAAATTAGTTCAGTATTGGGATTCCATCGATCCCAAATACTGGTCAGTATTTGGTATTGATTGAATCCAAAAAACTGGAATAATGAGGAATAAATATGGAACATATCCATTATTTGGAGTCAATACGTTGAGACTGATTATAAACCCAACGCATAGCAAATCGTCGAATTAGTTCAGTATTTGGGATTTCATCGATCCCAAATACTGGTCAGTAATTGGGATTCCATTAATCCCAAACAGCGATCTGTTCTTGTAAATTTCTATTCTAATGAAATCAAATCATATATTTAAAAGATATAATTTTAAAGGCTACTACACATATAAATATATGTAAAAGGAATCCGCAAACAAAATGCGGATTCCACCTAAAATTTGCGGATTCCACTACAATTTGCGGATTCCACTTACAGTTGCGGATTCCGCAACAGCTCAATTTAACGATACAAATGTTTTATCATTTGTTTGTGGATTCCACAAACTGTTCTGGATTCCGTAAATACAGTTGCGGATTCCGCAAATTTGCCTATTTTTCGTGCGATATTGAGAGGTACAATGATTTAGGTATTTGTTTGTGGAATGCAAAACAGCATAGAAGATCAAAGAAAAGTAGCAATGTTGCAGATTCCGCGACAAATCTGATTACCGCCTGTTGCATATCGACAAATTAGCTCAGTATTTGGGATTCCATCGATCCCAAATACTGGTCAGTGTTTGGGATTGATGAAATCCCAAAAACTGGAATAATGTGGAAAAAATATGGAATATGTTCATTATTTGGAGTCATTAGGTTGAGAGTGATTAGAAACCCAACGCATAGGAAATCGTCAAATTAGTTCAGTATTTGGGATTCCATCGATCTCAAATACTGGTCAGTATTTGGGATTGATTGAATCCAAAGAACTGGAATAATGAGGAATAAATATGGAACATATCCATTATTTGGAGTCAATATATTGAGACTGATTATAAACCCAACGCATAGCAAATCGTCGAAATAGTTCAGTATTTGGGATTTCATCGATCCCAAATACTGGTCAGTAATTGGGATTCCATTAATCCCAAACAGCGATCTGTTCTTGTAAATTTCTATTCTAATGAAATCAAATCATATATTTAAAAGATATAATTTTAAAGGCTACTACACATATAAATATATGTAAAAGGAATCCGCAAACAAAATGCGGATTCCACCTAAAATTTGCGGATTCCACTACAATTTGCGGATTCCACTTACAGTTGCGGATTCCGCAACAGCTCAATTTAACGATACAAATGTTTTATCATTTGTTTGTGGATTCCACAAACTGTTCTGGATTCCGTAAATACAGTTGCAGATTCCGCAAATTTGCCTATTTTTCGTGCGATATTGAGAGGTACAATGACTTAGGTATTTGTTTGTGGAATGCAAAACAGCATAGAAGATCAAAGAAATGTAGCAATGTTGCAGATTCTGCGACAAATCTGATTTTCGCCTGTTGCGGATTCCGCTTACATTGCAGAGAATGAACAGTTTGGCCTCTTAATGATAATAGTCTATAATTAATTATAATGTTTTTTTTCAATACAAATTATTAAGCTTATAATCGATTTGTAATGGATTCTAACAGATTGCTTGGTAATTTTATGGATACTGACTATAAAATGACAAAAAAATTGATTCTTATCCATGAAACTCTGATGCCGGTATCCTTAAAATAAACTCTAGTGCCGGTATCCTCATTTTGTCTATTTGAACCGTTTTTATAGATTCTAATTTTTTTCAGTAATTTTACTGGGAGTTTTTTTATCATTGCATATGGGCCAGCCAATTTCCCTTATAAATAATAAATGTTATGTCTAGGTGTTGTTTTTTTTCAATCTTGAGTTTCTGTTCCATCGTACCTTTTGTTTGCGATGTTATTTTCGAATTTACATCCATAATGTTATTAATAACCTTTCTGTTTTAGTCCGATTTCGCAAAAAGTTTTTATCAACCGTTTTTTTAAAAATTAATTATAGCTTCAGGTTCTTAGGTAAATCCGTCAGTTTTTAAGAAGTGTACTTGAAATTTTTTAAGTTTCATTTCAATTTCATAGTTGTTACTAAGAAATTGTTAAAGTCAAAGTCACAAAAAGCGACCTGGTGCATTCATTCGGTGCTTCATTCATTCAAGTGGACTCGCGCAGCTTTGGCACATTGGAACGGCAGATTTTATGTGACGTCTTTATAGTGAACATGGCTAACAAGAAGGCACTGACGGAAGTATGTAGGTCGACAAAACACCGGACGATGTGAACAAGATTGCGTTATCGTACGAAAGGGTCGACAAGTGTGCAAAACATGACAAATTTACTGGTGGGGGACTACACACGGCGCCTGTAGGTGCCCTTCAAATAAATTACATGCAATTACTGCGAAAGACAGGGCACTATGAGCGGAAATGCCGCGGGAAGAGAAGCGCAAACCGCGGATGCGTTGGACTTAGTCACGGCGAGACGGACGAGTATGATCAATTTGCGGAACACGACGATGTTTCATCACAGCACGATACTTCGGTAGGATGGGTAAACAATCGACCATCACAAAATCACGGTTGGGATTCGGATAGCTCCGAGGACTACACCGTCACGTCGATGTCGAGTAGGGAAAGAAGAAGGAGCGCGAATTTAAAGTAGAGGTTGTACAATTTGCATTGAAGATCAACGAGAAGACGACGACCGCGTGGATCGATAGTGGGTCGCCAATGTTGATCATCACTATCAACAAACTGCGGAAAAAACTGGGGAATGTGGGTGTTAAATTATTACCTTTGGCCCCGAAAGACGACCAGTTCCTCGATTACGAAAAAAACTGTTGAACTTCATGGGGAAAATGAAGGCGACATTGACTTCAAATGGGCGGTCGGCAGAGACGTACATCCAGCTGGTCCAAGCCGTCGCGGGAGATGTCATGAAAAACCAAGGTCACGCGGAGCAACAGGATGATAAGCCGTTGGATAAATGGCAACTGCATTCAGTTAACAATTCTATAATTGGTTTAATAGGGCAAAGCGAATTCGCAATTCTAAAGTGCAAGCTGATTTCTTCAAAGCACTAATACCGGTGCAACAGAAAGGTAGACGTGTTCCGATCATATCAAAAAACTCGAAGAGCCTTCGGATAAATACTTTGTGACGCCGATCGTTATCACAGTAAAAAAAACGCTCGATAAAACTAGCACTTGGATCAAAGGAGTAAATAAGCAGGTAAATAAAAAGAAGTACTTAATGCCAAATATTGAAGAACTAATGGATACGATTGGCCAAACAGTCAGCAAACGGAGATCTAGTACGACCTACTCTACGACCATGGACTTATGCATACGGTCAGGTTCCTTTAGGTAATGATACGAGCAAACATTGCAATTTTTCGTTACTGGTTGGATTGATTCAAGACGGGGTGGTACGGCTTAACTACGATGCCGGCGGAAATTCAACAAAAATGGACTCCATATTGAATGAATGTGCCAATGCTCATGCGTTCATCAACGACACTATCTCGAAAGATGGAACATTTTGCCATTGTCGAGAATTTTTTGAAAAAATTGGATCGAGAAAATATGGCGCTCAAACTACCGAAAATCGTCTTTGCGAATATAGAATGCGAGTAGTTGGAGCATGAGATAACCGCCTCCGGAATTACTCCGCTAGTTCGGAAAACGGATCCTATCGACAAATTGCAACCGCCACGAACACTGTCTCAATTTTAAAATTTTATGGGCTCGATACACCGCCTCCATAAACATTTGCCGGCACTTGCGGAAACGTCAGCGCTCCTCCCGCCGTTTCTCAGCAAGAGAATTGATTTCGCATGGTTGGCAGGATGCCAACTTGCGTTTGAAGCCTTTATATATTCGAACTAAAGCACTTCGATGTACTCAAGGATTTTCCTATTGTGTGCAATGCTAGCCATAATGGACAAAGGGCCGTGCTTGAGCAACTAGGCCTCGAGGGCTGGCGGCCAATTTCGTTTGCCTCAAGATATTTAAACGCGGCGGAAAGAGAGTACTCCACAAACGAGTTGGAAATGCTGGCGGTAGTATGTGGGTGAGAATATTTCCGAAATTATATATTTGGAAGGAAATTTACGGTAGTAACCGATCATAAAGCGCTTGTTACATTAATTAACGGAAACAACAAGAAAAATAAGACAATGCTTGGTCGATTAACCCGGTGGAGTGATCGTATCATTCCGTTTGATTTTTTCATCGAAAATATGCCGATGGCAAAAATCGAAATTGCTGACTACGTTTCAAGACATCCGGTGGGGGAAGCCCAAAGAATAAGTAGATACGATTACACTTTTACAGTGGCGAAAATTACTTCCATTAACAAATCGAACCGCTAGCATCAACTTAACCGCTAGCATCAAATTCAACGGCTGGAAATAATAGGCTCATCCCTGTTTCAGGCAATCAGGTTGCAGTATGGATGCAGTATGGATCATATGCATGCAGCCAATCAGCTTGTATTTGCATGTCGAGGGACCTTAATAGGAAAAACGACAAAACAGTTGGAGTTATTACTGAGTGTGAGCTAAGAAAACCTTTTGATTTTACATCTTTCAAAATGATTAGCTCTTTAAAGAAATTGAAAAAACTTGCAAATAAGATGCAAATATACAGATATCATATCCAATAGTGAAAACTCGCCGGAGATAGAGGTGGTGAATTCAAACCTAGAGGCCAGAACCACGGGAACGGCAGAGGCGAAAAATCCACACGATTATTTCGATCCATTCACAGTTTACAGGAGAGATTGACGTGCCAGTGCTTCCCGCAAACATTATAAAGAGAGTGACTCCAAGAGACTGCAAAGTAGTAAAGAAGCAGGATTGTCTACCCGAGTTGTTTAGCCTCAAGCTGGTGGACGCAAATTATAAAGGGGACAATCAAATAGAAGCTATTAGCGACAAGCTAGTACTAAAGGACCCAAACTTTGCAGAGGAAGTATGAGCCAGGGGCGGCTTCCCGGATCAATACGCTGACTACTTCCATATGAGGGACGGTTGCCTTTGGATGCAAGAGCGGCTGGCCATTCCCATCCTGTTACGTCGACCCATCATCATTCGGACCCATAGCTACCATCCAGCAAAGCCAGTATGATTGACACAGCGAGGGAAATTTAGTTCACTATATTCATCAGAGCCTGGCGTCGGCCGCAGAAGAGTGTGCAATGTGCAAAGCGACAGGTGAAAACTTAAAAACTCTATGCTGAAAAAATGGTCTAAGCACAGAGTACGAGGCAAGCGAACCAAATTTATGTATTCAGCTAGAATTCTGGTAGCCTATCAATTATTTAAACGAATTGGACAAGTACGTGTTGGTGGCGGTCGATCGGTTCTCTCGATAGCCATCTGCAATGATATGCAATAACAGTAAATCGGAGATGGTCCTAAAGTTCTTTTCCAAATACATAAATACGCATGAGGTCCCTCGGAAAAATTATATGGATCAAGGGTCAAGTTTTACCTTAAAGGCAGTTAGGGAATTCTGTAACACCGAGGGAATCGAAATCGTATATTCCCCGGTTAACGACCATCGGGCCATCGGGCGTGTCGAGCGAACCATAGGGAGTATTAATAATCTTGTTCTAATCTACGTAAAGGAGGAAAGCCATAGGAACCTAGAAACAAAGGTCGAGAGGGCCCGTGGCGCCCTTCCTTTTGCGCCTGATGCTAGGGTAAAAATGTCAACATTCGAGGCACATGGGCGAGAGGCAGATACCGCCCTACGTAATCTAACTAAAAGCCTTCGCTTCATAACTTGAATTGTGATAGTGTTACGTCAAAAATCTGCTTGTTTAGACACTGATGAGCCAAGGGCGCAGAAAATGCCACACACCGCTTAAACGAACTGGAACATGCACTCGGATGTCGAATACAATCAGGAGAAGATGAACCATCCTATAAAACTGAGAGAAAACCTAGCGTCTCGTGAAGGAGCGTTGGAGGGGGAAGCTAAGGATAGGACTGATGAAGAACTAAGCTGTTAGTGAATCTTAACATACTATTACGCTTACCGACGGTTCGGTACTTAGAAACAGCGGCGTAGCCGAAAAAAGAGAGTCCGACAGAGCAACTGGGGGACTGAAACTGCCATGCCCTCCGACAATGACCAGCCTGCGGAAAAAGCTGGAGGAAATTGATAAGTGCCCTGGCACTAGTAAAGCAGTTACGCGAAGCGTGGCGAATCAAGCGAAGTCATGGGAGGACGATTCGGTTTCTGATTACGAGCCAGCAATACTACCTTGTGGAGTTGAGGCGCGAGCTAACGCAATCAAAGATGGCCAAGGATCCAGTGGAGCAATTACGCATGCCGAAGGTGCGGACGCCGAAGACGGGGAAAACGGTGTACCGGAGGTGGCGGGAATTCTACCGGCGGAGAAGGGGCCGAACGAAGGCAAAGGCGTGGAGAAGCCAGTGGGCAGTGGAACAGAGAAGCAAGCGAATAAGGGAACGGCGTACAAGATCGCGAGCGGAATTGAACCGATGGTGCACAAAGAGGACGGGACGAAGAAAAAAAATGGGGCGATCCAGGAAGCAACTACTGGCGTCGTATTCCAGTCAAGATTCGAACAGCCAGGACGACACGGGCTCAAGGAAAATCACACGCAAGAGAACTGTCTTGTCAAAATTGGGATCAGTAATGATCGATGCCATTAATCGGGATGAAAGGAAAGGGAAGCCAACGCCAGCGGAGAAAGGTCGGGACACGGCATAATCGGATGGAGAGAAGGAAAGAGAGTTCGATGATTCAAAGCTAAACCAACTTCACTTAAGCATGCACTTGCGCACGTAGCCCAGGGAGAGGGTTGACCGTAGGGTCTATAACTCAATTTAGTTATTTAAACAATTTTCATTTTCAATCAGGCATTTCAATTTTGTAAAGAGGGAATATAAGATATGTACATTTTTATGTTATCATAGTTTAGTTCAACTTACAGTCCGTTGTGGAGTAAGCTGAACTAAACCTGTCAGCGGCGTTGTCACTCTCCAGGGGTGCTAAAACAGTTAACTGTCTGAGTTCATAGATCAAGGTTGACTATTTATAATCCGTTTCAGTTCGGAATTCTCTTTGGAGAAACGTTCTTAACAACTTTCTTTAATACATTTTTGCTATAGTCGTCAAAATTGGTGTAAGAAAGGACGAAAACTCCTTTCATTGTAGAAGTTTGCTAGTTTTCTTCATATTTTCGTTTCAATTTATGTTAAGATAACCGAATTCATTCTAGCCTAGAAGATAACTTAAGGTGATCAAAACTGCTAAAATTTTAAAACTAATCCGTTTTATTGTTCTCATGACGTATGTCAACTATAAAAAAGCAAGCTAGTGTATATAAATTCTATGTGGTTATTTTTATTAGTCGATGGCAAGAGCTGTCTTGGTACAGTATGGCGATGCAGTTATTCAAGATGGCGTAGTTCAGAATAGTGCCCTGGAAAACTTCTGGTGTCAGAATCCCGGTGGCAGTACTGGTGGTGACGCCGGAACCTCCGTGGTTGCCGTCGCCGTGTGATGTTGCCGCGAGTGTGAAGGGTTTGCTCTCTGCGATAGGATCAATTTAACAACCGGCCGGTTCTTATACTTTGATAGTTTTAAATTTGAATTCCTAGTTTTTGCTAAATTATCTCATAAATGTTTTCTCATATGACTGGGGCACAGGGGCGGATCTAGGATTTTCTCGAAGGGGCGGGGGAAGACTTTCGAAAAGAATTTAAAATTTTGCGATTTCTTTTAGGTTGACAGCGTTGATTTTTGGAGTACTCCCAGATAACTTTAAATACTTAGTTTGACAATATTTTTGGTAACTCTGGCCAAATTTTGGTCAAAAATGCCGTTTTGGCAATTTATTCGAGAGTCAATTTTTTTAGGTATCTTATGCGGTTTTTGGCTCGCGCTCCCCTTCAAAATTAGTATATATTGGCGCCCTTAGTAAAATTTTAGGGTTGGTTGGCCAAAAACGGATGTCATAAAATAATATCAAAGGGGAGTCCCTGAGGAAGGTTGGATTTTTTGTAAATTAATGCACTGGAAAAATAAGATTGGAAATTTAAAAAGAACTAAAACTGCCGAATGTGCCTCAAGTTAAGAATCCAAATTGAAGGCTGTTTTGAAACTTGGGCTAGAGTGTTAAACTGATATGCCTTTGATCTTATTGGCTGTGGAGGAGGCGACGGAGGAGACGTCGGCCCGATTGGTGCTGGAAGCAAACTCCTCTCTCGGCCCCAGAACCAGTTCTATGTTGTCCATGCTGAACAGATGACTCTCGATTGTCGCCTAAAATAACATCAAAGCCGGGATAGCTGATTCTAAAACTGACGTTTGAGTTGACTCATTTAAACTTCCTGTCTCGCTCTCAAAAAACAATTAGTTTTTCAGTGATAACTTTTCTCATTATTTATTTATGATCCGAGTTGGCCTCTTTCCCGTTATAGCCCCGCCCTCAAGCCCAGTAGCAATAGGACTATAGCCACTCAGTGTTGGATTTGTACTACCCTCCACTACTATGGGGGTTCAGCTTTTAAAAAATTTCTGGTGGGAAGCTGGGGGGAAGAAGGGTATCGGGCAACTATGGTGGAAGAGCTCAGAATTGGTTGTGACAATTAATAAACGGAATTAAGTTTTGAACCTGCAGATAAAACTGTTAAACTGCAGATAAATTGTGGAAGTAAGAAAATGGACTGACAGATTGTGCTTTGATCTTGGCGTTGACTTGCAGTCCACAAACAGGAGCAGACTTGAACACCAGCAATCCCTGCTCCCTGCCGGCGGTGGATTGGTTGAATTTGCTCAACAGCACATTAAGAGGCACTTTGCCCCCAGTCTTCACTGCCTCATCGCCACCAGATGAGCCAGTTAGGCTCACTCCGTATGTCTGGATGGTGTCTGGGGAGTTGTTGGTCAGTATGTCACCAGAGTACTAAAGACGTACTTTTAAACAGTTTTGAACACTTAATCATCAAGTTTCAATTCAGCTAAATATAGCACAATTTCTTCCGATTCATAAAAAAAACTAAATTAAAAATTTGCAAAAATTGAAGATGATAGATTTTGAGGTTGGCCAGGATGTTCTTCGTTTAACTATCGCAATTAGTGTGCGGATGTATCTTTTGATGAGTAGTTAGTCTGGTTTCTGCCCAAACGCTATGGCAGAAAAGTTAATATGAATAGCTTGGCAATTTATGATCGTGAAATAACTACCAAACGGTCAAATCCCGTACCCTCAAATAATTTTTAACACAAATTATAAAACTTAAGAGCTAGACTCTGTAACGTTGTCTTGTTTTCCTAACAGATAAACCTTAAGTTTTTAAAAATGTTTTCACATGCCTTTATTCTGAGCTGGTGGTTTGCACATATTGGGTTGAGATTGACAGTGGCCATTGGTTTCAGTTCACTCAGCAGCAGAATGTTCACTTCTGTCGGTTTCATCAGAGACTTGTACGCCACCTGATGGATGCGCATTAACATAAAATGAAGGATCACATCTCACTATTTCAGGCAGAAATTAAAAAAAGTCAAATGACTTGATCATTTTGTGATAATTACTTGATCCTAAATTTAACTGTACTGCTGCAAAATTGCACCTTACGCTGAAGGTAGCACCACGAAGAGGTTTTTTTGGACTTTTTTACTGAACATTTTTTATTTGAACTAAACAATCTTTATTGATAAGTTTGAAAAACGGCTGAAAATTAAATTAATCTGCTATTCTGTCTTACCTTTTGCCATCCGGCTGCTACAGTGATGGTGGGATTGATGGTCCTAGTATCTAAGGGAAGAAGTTCTGGGTTGTTGTCTGACATGCCATTGATCTTGTACAGAATCATTTTCCCTGTTCAAATAATAACAATGGTTTTAATTATTTTTTCGTTGAACGAAAATGAAGCTGGGAAAACCCAATTTAACCAGACGTAATTTAGCTACACGCAAATAATGGGAATCTAATGTACTTAGAAGATTATTGAGTCAATCTTAAATTTAAGTATATGAAAAACATCTTTTGAAAAACCTGACCCTGTGTTGCGTATGTGTTCATGTATGTCATGACAAGGTACGACTGGTATGATCTGAGCACGTGGTTGGTGCCCACTTCTCTGTTAAACACATCGAACAGGGGACAGGCGAGGGTACGTGACACATCCCTTGCACGGGTCTCATCGTAAGATCTGAAGAAGAATTGCTTAAATAAATAAAACATGTAACAGGATTTTAGTGCTGTCCAACTAGTTTGAAGAAGCAGAATAGGAAAAAATATATTTCACAACAGAACAAGCAGAGTTCGTTGCTATGCATGTATCACAAAGTTTTCCGATCACAATAATTTATGATAAAAAGTTCAAAAAGTTTACATTTTTCTAATTTTTTTTGGAATCTGAGACGCGATCACTAGGGTCATATTTGACCCTGGTACAAGTTTTCTCTAAGAAAATCGTTTATTGTGTGGTCGGAACAACAATCCAAAAATAAAAAAACTGCATAAGTTCTTTTGATTTAACCGAGCAACTAATTGTTAATGTTGGTTGACCTATTAGTTGCTACGGTATAGCAATTGAAGTTGTCAGTTGTTTGGCATGAAGTAAATGAATCGGAGTTTTTGTACCAAATCGAAGCGAAGGAAATGTCTCCGACTTAGAATTTATGTCTTGAAGTGTTTTTCTTCGAACACATTGTGAAACTCCTTAGTAGTAGATGTTGAGGCTGAAGTGGGGGGGGGGGGGGGGGGGGTGCATGGCGGACCCCATGTATTAAGATACGTTATAGATTTCCGGTCCGCCATGCTATGTATTAAGATTGGGTATAGAGTCTACAATGTATTAAGATAGGGAATACCGATGGTAAGATTTTATGGTTTGTGTGATGGTAAGATAATGGTAAGAAAAACGTAATTTTTTTGGTTTTTGTGTGGAAATGTTTAGTTTTTTCGCAAAAATCTCGGCGCGCGTTATCTAATTGGGAACAATTAATTGTTAATTACGTGTAGATTGTAGAATTAAGATTATGTATTTAGTTTTTTGGTGCATGGTAAGTCAATGGTAAGAATTTTTGTGCAAAAACTAGGAATTTTTTATCAAAAATTTTTTTTTTCGAAAAAGTTCAAAACACGATAAGATTAGCTATTATTTGACCTAATTTATTAGATAATCTTACTTTCTATCTAATTGAAACAATGCTGAAACCTACTGAAACTTCGAAAAAAGTCAAATTTTTGAGAAAAAATTACAAAAATTTCAAGTATTTGGAAAAAATTACAAAAATTTCAAGTATTTGGAAAAAATTGCAAAAACTTCAAGTATTTGGAAAAAAATTGCAGAAATCTCATAATTTTGGTTAATGTATTGTTGCTTCTAATCTAGTTTTAAACCTACTTTTACGTATAGATTTTAAAATTGAGTTCAGACTGTATTTTAATTGGCATCATGTTGAGAAAGGATGCCAATTATTTCTCAACATGATGCCAAGTTTTTCCACATTTTTTTCCCAAAATACTGAAATACAAAAAAAAATTTACCTTAATTTGAGCTAAAAAACGGGTTATATAATGCTCTAAACACTAAAAAGAAAGCTCATAATAGCAGAATCAAAATTGAAACTTTCGGAAAACAGTGAAATTAATCGTAATTTTTGAGAAGGTAAAGTAAGAATTAATCAAATTTACCCAAAATTTTCCAGATTGAACCTTTTATTTTGGTAATTAACTAGTTTTTTACCCAGTTCAGGGAGAATTTTAATAGGAACTTCATTTCAAATGAACATTAAAGCAATATTCTAGGAAATTTCTAGATCAAACTCCATGATTCAACTCCTCCTCAGTTTATTTCTGAATGATAAACCCAATTTTGTACAAAAAATACAACTTCTGAGTAGTTTTTTTACGATAATTATAATGAATTTCAGATCAATGATGGAAAATGAACAGTTAATTGCTAAAATTGACTAAAAATTGGATAAATTTTTCTTAAAAGTTTCTTCGATATTGGTTCAAATTCAAAAAAATCGTCTTCATAACTGATGATTATCTCTCTGTTGCTTCTGCAATATAATCTTTGCGAATTTCCGAAGAAACGTTCTATGTTTTTTAAGGTTATTCTTGCTTTCTGCTTAATGCATATTTTTGCCATTGAACTCGTTTTGCAAGAAAATTAAGTCAGAACTGGAGAATTTAGGAGGAAAATAGTATCAACTGGACGAACAATTTGCTGGCAGAGATGAAATTAGAATTGATATCGTCTGATTTTTTTAAAAAAAATTGTAAATGTCTTCCTCAAGGTTCGCTTGTTCAGTTGCTACCGTAAACTATTTAAGCAAAAATACACTTTTTGGGATCAATAACTATCACTTTTCTTGCAAAATATTTATTAACAAACGTTTTTTATTCTTAATTTATAACGGAAATTTTTTCAAAAACACCCAAGTGAGAAAAAATTCGTGCTAGTTAAAGTATTCAAAAACAAATGTAAAAAATGAGAACAAAAAATTGTATTTTTACGATTTAAGAACAAATTAGGAGCAGTTCTATTAGTTATAATCTGAAAATTTCCGGAAATACGCAAGGGAACCTAGTCTCTAACAACTACAATATAAAAACTTCTAAAAGAGCGCGTCTCAAAAAATTGATTTAGCAAAGCAAATCAAGATGCAAATTGGAACAATTGTGTAATTTTCCGAATTTTATTAAGAAAAAAAACTCTTTATAGTAAAAATGTAGTAATGTATTGTGCATAGTGTTGTATTTTGTATGTAGTATTGTGTATGCATATAAAATTGTGTATTGTATATAGCAAGGAAATGTAGATCTTGAAAGCAAGTTTTTGATTTATGTTCCATGTATCTACTTCCAAAAGATGTTGGATTGGGTTTACTTTACAAAAACTATCCTCAAACATCTGATTTTTCATATAAATTTTCCTATTATATCAAATGAAAACAAACTTTTCTAATGAATTACACATAAATATAAATCTTTGACACTTTTTAGGTCGGATTTTTTTCTCAAGATATACTTTAAAAGCTAAATTTTAGTAAAATTATCCCAAAACTTCTAATGAATTAAACTGAGTTTCTATCTCAAATCAGCATTTTCTCAGTTTCTTCTTCATCTACTATCTACCAAATTAATCCAATTTAAACGAAATTTTTCATGAAAATTGAATTTTAGATGAAAAAATGTATCGTTTCAACGAACTTTTATTACTCCGAAGCTGAATTAATACCATAAATCCTTTGCTAAAAGCCTTTAAATGATTTTCTCAGCCTCATAACTGTATAATGCTGTTTTAAATCTGAATTTCTAATTTAGACTAAATTTTTAGATGAGAATGATGTTTATCATTTTCTTGAAATTTTCAAAGTTTAGCAAAGACATACAATTTTTCCAGGTCATTCATCAATTTCTTTTCTGAAGTCATCAAAAAGAAACAATAGAAAACCATAACTCCTAATAAATCAATTCTCATTGTCTGCTTAAAAAAGCTCTGCTCTATGAACACTTTTACAAGCACTAAACAAGGAAAACTTTGAAATAGTAACTACAAAAAACCTTTCAATTAGTCGATATTATACAAATATCTAAGTTTTACAACTTTTAAGCGAATATTTAACTTCTCATTAGCATTTGCTTTGCACTTTACTACAAATTTATCACAACAAAGTCTCCGCAAGCTTGCAAACAAAGGAGTTTTTACTGTTGATTAAAGGTTTTCGAATCGAGTTCCATGGTAAGTTTTACGACAATTTGAACTCGATTTTTGCTGTCTTTATCATCAATCAAAACCTTTGAATAGAAAAACAAATGACAGTTCAGGTAATGTAAAGAAAACACTGTATAATTTCTGACTAAATTTGTTACAATTGTTTAGACTTTTCAGATTCAGTAAAAATTAATATTCATAGTAATTTCTATTTCTAAATTTTACCTTCTCTTGAAGTGTGTTTGGAGACTGCTGAGCACATAATTTAACATTATGCTGAGAATGCTTCTTCTTGAAATGATTAGCGAGTTCCTCGCTGCTATAAGTATAAAAATTACAGTAAGAACATTTCAAAACACCACAGGTTCTACGATGTCTTGATGCGTCTTTACGTGTGTGTTCTCTGCCACATTCAAGACATGCAACTCTTTCGTTTCTATTCAGTGACGGCATCTCAATCGTAAAGAAAAAATAAATAGGAGATTTAAAATGTACCAAATTTGAATAGCCTCAAAAAATGAATAAAAGTAAACAAAAAAAGCAAACTTGTGAACCAATTGTCTTTAACGTGAAAGAAAATCAGAATGGATATGCTATTTTGCCTAGCTGAAATAAAAATCATCCAATCTAACCATGGAGTTTTCAAAAGTATTGACCAATCAAAATCGAGCATTAATTACAAGGAAATTTTCATCCTTTCTGATATCAACCAATCAGAATCGAGCTTCAATATTCATGTAATTTTAAACAAATTCAGTGTCAACCAATCAGAATTGAGCTTCAATAGTCATGGATTTTTCAATTAATTTATTGTCAGCCAATCAGAATTGAGCTCTACTTCTCATGAATTTTTCAACAATCGTTTGTAGTTATTGAGGATACCTTCACAGGTAGTATTTGTCGTAATAACCAATCAGAATGAAGTATTTAAAAAAACTTTGTAGAGCAGAACCAAACTATAATTATGAAACTTCCTAATCAATCAATTTTATCAACATAACTAAGATATAAAATTTGATACCTTAGTGAGATAAATGAGATTTCTTGTCTGGTTTATTTTGTTTTTTCGATACTCAATTCAAA
Organism: Symsagittifera roscoffensis; assembly: GCF_963678635.1. Classification (NCBI taxonomy): domain Eukaryota; kingdom Metazoa; phylum Xenacoelomorpha; order Acoela; family Convolutidae; genus Symsagittifera; species Symsagittifera roscoffensis. Next base: position 27,908,874 of record NC_087062.1, on the reverse strand, counting down.
TTTTGAAATTTCGATCAAAATTTTTTCGATTTGTTCTATTTCTATCCAGTGAAAAGAGTAATTACCGAAATATAAACTTTTATCATTTTCTTATTGGTATATTGTGAAATAAACAACCAGAAGTCTATTAAATTTGGATTAACGATTAAAAGATATTCTGACAAATCTGGATTTTGTATTTGTATCAAATTCAAAACAGTATTCGAATTGATGTTCTTTATCTCCAATTTTTGTTTCATAGGCTCTTCCGTTGTTTTATTTTTTATTGATCGACCACTCAATCTGAGTTAACTCTTCTAAATAAAAACATTGTTGAGAAATCTAGCAGTACTCTTCTTTTTTGTAATCTCCTCTACATCTTTTTAACAAAACTTTTGAACTTTCTGTGTTTCTAAACAAGTTAAAACTAATACACTCTCCATCATTTTCATCTGTCCACCATTCTTGTATTTTTTTCTAAAAATTCAATTTTAAAATCTGATAAATGTTCAATTCAAACATTGAAAACGCTTTTGATGGAAACATTTTTCTTCCTGAAATAAACGAAGAAACTTATAAAACTCGAATTGTTTTATCATTTTTAAAGTATTTTTAATAACAATCACAGTAAATATAATTTTTTCCTTATTCAGAGTCTAATTATTTTTTAAGGAAAATCATATAGCCAATCAAAACCTCAAATTAAGGCAGAAAAAAATTGAAAACAACCAATGAAATTCAGAATAATGAATAATGATAATGTTCTCAATTATATTCTTGTTTGTAATTTTGTTAAAATGAGAGAAAATTTACCTAAGTTTTGATGAAAACAGTAATTTAAAAAATTTATCTGTGATTTCGTAAACAACTACAGGAAAATCATTTGATAATTGGTTAGTGTTTTATGTCAATTTCGATTAAATTGTATGTTTTGTCTGTTTTTTCCTCAGATATTATAGCTCTAAATATGCACTTCAGTTTGCACTTCATATGAGAAAAATAGTTTTGAACCAATAATATTTCAATTATCAAGATGCAAAATATCACAAAGCATTACTGAGGCTTACAATTATCAACAAACATAAAGTCTCCCAAAATTTGGGACAGTTCTTTGAATTCGTTCAACGTATAGTTGACATAGGCAACTTGTTTCATTGCTTCATTCTCTTTTGCAGTGAAGAGTCGAATCTGAATATAGGGACGCTTGTTCACTTGGTACTTCTTGATTGTGACACACACCCTCCTCATGTTGTATGCTGCTATTTCATATACTCTATTACAGATGTCGAGCTCCTGATCCATAGTTGATTCTTTACCAGATTTTGCTTCATATATAGGAACGAGTCCAAGATTTTCAGCATCGTGAATAACACTGTTCCGAAATGCCGATATTGCTTGTCCTTTTTTTTACTAAGATAGACTTGCTGACAATTTTCAATTTGTTCTAAATCATTTATTTTTAATAGTTGAAAGCACGGTTCCAAGTATATTTTCGCCTTGTAGGATTTTTGGAACCAAACAAATCTCCCAATTCGTTTTGATTTTTTGAAAATTCAATATAGTTGGGACTATCAGATTTTCTCGAGTACATTTTGAAGAACAAACTGATCAGATGAGGAGAAATGAGAGAAATGATTTTGAGATTAAATGAAAATGGAAGTAAGCGGTATGAGTCATCGCGATTTCCATATATGGAAGTAGTACCAAATATGGAAGGATTTCCTATATGGAAGCTGCGTAGGCGTTCTTACTACTATATAACTCCACCGTTTTCTGCAAAAATCATTTTTACCTATGGCAACTGCTATGTGTCAAGCGCTTCCCAGCTTTTATTCAGATTATAATAGTAAATCATTGTTTATTTCTGTTTCCATCGATTTTTACGAAAAATACATAGTAAACCAAGATTATTGCGTGTCTACTCACGATTCTTTCTGTTCCTTGGGAAATTGTAATTTTCATATAATTTTAATTGGAACATCTCTTAGCCAAATTTTTCAGAGATTAGACAAATATCAATACGTATATCAAGAAATTGATTGTCTTTACACTTTGCACAAGCACAGATTCTTTTCGAGTAATGTCACATCAAGTGGAGAAGTCTTCAATCAGCTTAGTTGTGGAGTTAAGCATAATTTACGATGGAAAGGAGCAGAAAAAACACCAAGCGTATCAAGGAAACGACTTGTTCGCAAAAAGTTCAAAAAACATTATCTCAGTTCTATTCAAAAACTTGCATCTACGCAAACTCTTGGCTCAGCATTTTTAGACAGAATTCGAAACGTACAAAACTCAAAATATTATTCTGATTTGTTCAAAATAATTGATTGTTTGATTGATGGTTATGGTTCTGTAAATAGTGAGCGTGTCAATTTTTTTATTAATTTTTGATTATTTTTTCATAAAAATCTAGTCAAGGTTAATTAAATTTCAATTCAACTGCTTTTTAACGAATAAATAAATGTTATGTTTTTGCAAGATGCAACAAAATCAATCATTTTATAACAAATATGCGTATTTTATAGAAAGATTGTTGCAGAACGCAATTTTTTCACATTTTAAAAAATATGTACATTCGCAAAACCTAACTTCTTTTTTCTTATTGTTTAGAAATTGTCAGAATTGATGACTTTGAATGCTTTTCCTTCTCTTAATACATTGTTTTTCCAATATTTTTGATAAATATACATGCAAAAAAGAGATTTTTCTTATGATCAAAGTTAAAACAAAGATTTTCATTTTCTTTAATTATTATTAGTGCAAGAAAATCTTGTTACGGTTTTCTTTAAAATGCGAAAAAATTCAATAGAATTTTTCTTAATTTGCGAGATTTTCTTTGATTTTTTTAACAAGTGTGCAAAAAAAATTATGAAATTTTTTGCATGGTGCAAAAATTAATGTAAAGTTTTCATAATGTGTGCAAAAAATGTAGTGATTTCTTATCTTGTGTGCGAAAATGTTGTGAAGTTTTTCACAAATATCGAAATTGATCCAACTTTTTTATCAACTTACAATAAAAAAAATTTTGAAAATATTTACTAATTGTAAAATTAGTTTGATTTTTAAAAATGAATTTTACAAATTTTTAGACAAAACTATGCCTATGCAACTTTTTAAACAAATTTTTCAATGATCTTATTTCTTTGTTCCCATCTCTTTGAGCAAAAATTACTTGATGCAAAGAAATTAAATTACAAAACACAAGACAATAACCAATTTATTTACAAATCAAAGAGCTGTCGAGCAGCTGAAGAATTTTGCAAGTTCTCAATGGAGCGCAAAGCTGGTCTTGCCTCTATCACTGGTGGTTCGCTGACTGGAGTTCTTGGCTCAGAGAACCCCTCATCCTCTTCGATGGTGATTGGGTTGTCCACAGACCCCTCTTCCCAAAAAAAGAGGAAGTCGTCGACTGGTTGAACCACAAACCTTTAGTCAGGAATCTCGGGGTAGTTCATTCCCACATGCTCAGACACTTCCTCCATCATTTGCATGGTTCCAAGTTTGTTCTTTGTGATGGGAACTTGCATCATATGATGCTCGCTGAAATCCTTTCGCATCACTTCCACCATGTTCCAGACTTGGATTGGGATGTCCACTCGAGCCAGAAAAACTCCAGAGACTGTTTCTCGCACTTGGATTTGTACTAGATCAGGTGAAAATTCTACAGAGTACATAAGGTTGCTGTTTTGCACTGAGAAGATCATTTTGAGCAATAAGATGACTAAAAGAGCAAAAACACGAAAGAACTGAGAGAAGGGGGAATCTTACAAAAAATAAGTTGAAATTAGGGTGTTTAGAGCTGAGAGAGGAGGCAGTGGACGGTGGTTTAGTTGAAAATAAAATGATTTTGAATAGGAGTGAGGGGTACCTTCAACTGGAATGTGTGGGTTCAACCTATCAGAATGGATTTTCCTTATTTGGATTGTAGCCGTGTCCAATCACATTTCAGTTTCCTTTTATGGATTTCTTATAGAAAACTCGGGTCGAATCGGAAACAAAGCTCCATTTTGGGTATTGTCGTTTCCAATCACAAAAATGTTTATTTTTGTTTAAGTTGTTGTATCCAATCAGAGGAACCTTTTAAGGACTTAAATCTTCCAAATAAGTAAAAATATTCACAAAAGCAATGGCAAAAATAAATGACCAAAAATTGTTTGCTGTAAAAATAGGAAATATTGCCAATTTAAGTAACAAAAGAAGGAAAATTAAAAAAAGTAGCATCTCTGCAATTTTTTCATTTCTTATCAGGAGCTTGCGTCCACTTAGACTCTTGGATCAGTTTTTTTTTGGAAAGGATTCGAAAAGTTCAAAACTCAATTTATGAGACTGACTTGTTGAAAATTGTTGATTGTTTTATTGATGGTTATGGTACCGTAAATAGTGAGCGTATCAAAATTTCTATTAATAATTGAATATTTGTTTATGAAACTCTTGTCAAAATTGTTTTTATTTAAAATCAAAAGTTTTTTCAACGAATAAATTTGTAATTTTAAAAACGTGTGCAAAAATTAACTCAGAGTTTTTTCGCAAGATGCAAATTTTGGTTTGATTTTTTCAACACGTTTGCAAAAATTTAATTAAACCTTTTTCAATAAAGTTTTGTTTTAGATGCAAGTTTTTTTGTGGTTTTTTTGAAAACAAATGCAAAAATCTAACGTATTTTTTCTTATGCATATGCAAAAATTGCAAAGTTTTATTGTAAAAAACTTGTTAAATTAATGCTAAAATTTTTTTATAATTGCTGACTTTGAGTGCTATTCCCTATCTTAATACATTGTTTTTCCAATATTTTTGATCAAAATACATGCAAAAAAGAGATTTTTTTTTTTATGATCAAAGTTAAAACAAAGATTTTCATTTTCTTTAATTATTAACAGTGCAAGAAAATCCTGTTTCAGTTTTCTTTAAAATGCGAAAATATTTAATGGAATTTTTCTCAATTTGCGATATTTTCTTTGATTTTTTTAAAAAGCAGGCAAGAAAAATTATGAAAATTTTTGCATGGTGCAAAAATTAATGTACATTTTTTAACATGCTTGAAAAAATTGGTTAAATTTTTTTGCAACCTTTCTAAAAAAATTCTATAAAACTTTTTACCAGATGCACAATTAGTTTCCTTTTTAACAAAGTTTTACCATTGAAATTTTTTAATAAATTTTTCTATGATCTCTTTGTTCCTATTTCTTGAAAATAAATTTACTAGATTTAAAGAAATTAAATTACAAAGCACAAGACAGTAACCAATTTCTTTACAAATCAAAGAGCGGTCGAGCAGCTGAGTTCTCAAAATTTTGCAAGTTCTCAATGGATCGCAAAGCTGGTCTTGCCTCCATCACTGGTGGTTGTCTTGGTGGTTCGCTGACTGGAGTTCTTGGCTCAGAGAACCCCTCATCCTCTTCGATGGTGATTGGGTTGTCCAAAGATCCCTCTTCCCAGGGAAAGAGGAAATCGTCGAATGGTTGAGCCACATATCTAGAGTCAGGAATTTCGGGGTAGTTCATTCCCACATGCTCGGCCACTTCCTCCATCATTTGCTTTTCTCCAAGTTGATTCTCTGTATGGGGTACTTGCGTTATATGATGTTCATTGAGATCCCTGCGCATCACCTCCACCAGATGCCAGACTTGGATTGGAACGTCCATTCGTGCCAGAAAAACTCCACAAACTGTTTCTCTCACTTGGATTTGTACTAAATCAGCCGAAATTTCCACCGAGAACTTAAGGTTGTTGTTTTGTGCTGAGAAGATCATTTTGAGCAATAAGTTGAGTTAATGAGTAAAAACGAGATTTACAGTTGAGAGGGAGAAAGTTGACGGTGATTAAGCTGAAATTAATGTATTTAGAGCTGAGAAAGGAGGAAGTTGATGGTAGTTAAGTTGAAAATAAAATGATTTTTAGTTAAGAGAGAGGGGTACCTTCAACTGGAATGTGTGGGTTTAACTAATCAGAATTGATTTTCCTTAATTGGATTGTAGTCGTGTCCAATCAGATTTTAGTGTCCTTTTATGGAATTCTTATAGAAAACTCGTGTCCAATTGGAAACAAAGCTCCATTTTACACATTGTCGTTTCCAATTACAAAAATGTTCATTTTTTTTCAAGTTGTCGTATCCAATCAGACAATGATTTACCTTTCAAGGACTTAAGTCTTCAAAATAAGTAGAAAAAATAAACAAAAGCAATTGCAAAAATAAATGACCAAAAGTTTTTTGCAGTAAAAAAAAAGAAATATTGCTGATATAATCAACAAAAGAAAGAAAATTAATTAAAGTAACATCTCTGCAATTTTTTTCATCAAGTTAATTGAATTTTTTGTATGTAATCAATGAGAAACTGCTGATTTTTGAGTAGATAGTCAAGTTCTTTAATTTTGATGGAAATTTGGGAGGATAACTCAAAGTTGACGAATTTTTCAAAGCAAACTTCTGGAAATCTGATTCCAAACCGAATCAAGCAAGATTTTGAACTTTGAAAATCTTTAAAAAATGGAGGAATACAGAACTTTGCTGGGGAGTTTTGACAAACTTGGGAGTTGGGTAGGGAATAAAAAGAGTCTTTGAAATATTATTGTACGACTTTTTTATTAACTTCAAGTTTTCTAAAATAAATAAAATTTCTTTTCTAGTCAGGTGTAACGCAGCAGTAAGTTCATAACTTTGATACACAATATGTGGATCAAAAACAAACTCTTTGATTGAGTAAGCTTCCCTAAAGAGACCTTTACTTAGTCGTGCCAGAAAACGTCCAAAAGTTGACAGTGAATAAGTTGAACTTATTGTATTTAGAGCTGAGAAAGGAGGAAGTTGACGGTAGTTAAGTTGAAAATAAAATGATTTTTAGTTAGGAGAGAGGGGTACTTTCAACTGGAATGTGTGGGTTTAACCAATCAGAATTGATTTTCCTTATTTGGATTGTAGTCGTGTCCAATCAGATTTTAGTTTCCTTTTATGGAATTTTTATAGAAAACTCGTGTCCAATTGGAAACAAAGCTCCATTTTACACTTTGTCGTTTCCAATCACAAAAATGGTCATTTTTGTTCAAGTTGTCGTATCCAATCAGACAATGATTTACCTTTCAAGGACTTAAGTCTTCCAAATAAGTAAAAATATACACAAAAGCAATTGCAAAAATAAATGACTATATGTTGTTTGAAGTAAAAATAAGAAATATTGCCGATATAAGTAACTAAAGAAGGAAAATAAACAAAAGTAGCATCTCTGCAAGTCTTCTCATCAAGTTAATTGAATTTTTTGTAGATAATCGATGAGAAATTGCTGATTTTTGAGTAGATAGTCAAGTTCTTTGATTTTGATGTAAATTTGAGCTGATAATTCAAAGTTGATGAAATTTTCAAAGCAAATCTCTGGAAATCTGATTCCAAACCTGATCATGCAAGATTTTGAACTTTAAAAACCTTTAAAAACATGGAGGAATAAAGAACTTTGCTGATGAGTTTTGACAAATTTGGGAGTTGGGTAGGGAATAAAAAGAGTCTTTGAAATATTGTCGTACGACTTTTTTATTAACTTCAAGTTTTCTAAAATAAATAAAATTTCTTTTCTGGTCAGGTGTAACTCAGTAGTAAGTTTATAACTTTGATACGCAATATGTGGATCAAAAATAAACTCTTTGATTGAGTAAGTTTCCCTAAAGAGACCTTTACTTAGTCGGAGAACTCGACTTTAGACAACATAAATGTCCAAAAAAATTATGAAAAAAATAAGAATCTACGTCTATCTCATCAATAAGGAAATCACACGGAATATTTTTTTTTCTTGTAGAGTAATTCGAGAAAGTTCAAATGTTTTTTAATTGACATTTTTCAAAACTGAATATTTTGGATCCAAAGTTATGTCTAGAAGTTGCTTAAATCTGATTGGATGATGTCAGAAAAGATGAAAATTTCCTTGTAATTAATGCTTGATTCTGATTGGTTGATACTTTTGAAAACTCCATGGTTAGATTGGATGATTTTTATTTCAGCTAGTCTAAATAGCATATCCATTCATCAAGAGAAGGTAAAAATTAGAAATAGAAATTACTATGAATAATAGTTTTTACTGAATCTGAAAAGTCTAAACAATTGTAACAAATTTAGTCAGAAATTATACAATGTTTTCTCTACATTACCTGAACTGTCATTTGTTTTTTTTATTCAAAGGTTTTGATTGATGATAAAGACAGCAAAAATCGAGTTCAAATTGTCGTGAAACTTTCCATGGAACTCGATCCGAAAACCTTTAATCAACAGTAAAAACTCCCTTGTTTGCAAGCTTGCGGAGACTTTGTTGTGATAAATTTGTAGTAAAGTGCATAACATATGCTAATGAGTAGTTAAATATTCGCATAAAAGTTGTAAAACTTGGATATTTGTAAAATATCGACTAATTGAAAGGTTTTTTGTACTTACTATTTCAAAGTTTTCCTTGTTTAGTGCTTGTAAAAGTGTTCATAGAGCAGAGCCTTTTTAAGCAGACAATGGGGTTTGACTTATTAGGAATTATGGTTTTCTATTGTTTTTTTGATGATTTCAGAAAAGAAATTGATAAATGACCTGGAAACATTGTATGTTTTTGCTAAACTTTGTAAATTTCAAGAAAATGATAAACATCATTCTCAACTAAAAATTTAGTCTAAAATAGAAATGCAGATTTAAAACAGCATTATACAGTTATGAGGTTGAGAAAATCATTTAAAGGCTTTTAGCAAAAGATTTATGGTATTAATGCAGCTTCGGAGTAGTGAAAGTTCTTTGAAACGATACATTTTTCCATCTAAAGTTCAATTTTCATGAAAAATTTTGTTTAAATTGGATTAATTTGGTAGATAGTAGACGAAGCATAAACTGAGAAAATGCTGATTTGAGATAGAAACTCAATTTAATTCATTAGGAGTTTTGGGATAATTTTACTAAAACTTAGCTTTTAAGTGTCAAAGATTTATATTTGTGTGTAATTCAATAGAAAAGTTTGTTTTCATTTGATATAATAGGAAAAATTATATGAAAAATCAGATTTTTGAGGATAGTTTTTGTAAAGTAAACCCAATCCAACATCTTTTGGAAGTAGATACATCGAACATAAATAAAAAAATTGCTTTCAAGATCTACATTTCCTTGCTATATACAATACACAATACTACATACATACAAAATAGTACATACAATATACAACACTATGCACAATACATTACTACATTTTTACTATATAGAGTTTTTTTTCTTAATAAAAATCGGAAAATTACACAATTGATACAATTTGCATCTTGATTTGCTTAGCTAAATCAATTTTTTGAAACGTGCTCTTTTAGAAATGTTTATATTGTAGTTGTTAAGAACTAGGTTCCCTTGCGTATTTCCGGAAATTTTCAGGTTATAACTAATAGAACTGCTCCTAATTTGTTCTTAAATCGTAAAAATACAATTTTTTATTCTCTTTTTTTTAAATTGTTTTTGAATACTTTAACTAGCACCAATTTTTTCTCACTTGGGTATTTTTAAAAAAAATTCCGTTATAAATAAGGAATAAAAAACGTTTGTTAATAAATATTTTGCAAGAAAAGTGATAGTTATTGATCCCAAAAAGTGTATTTTTGCTTAAATAGTTTACGGTAACAACTGAACAAGGGAACCTTGAGGAGGATGTTTACAATGTTTTTTAAAAATAATAAGACGGTATCAGTTCTAATTTCATCTCTGCCAGCAAATTGTTCGTTCAATCGATACTATTTTCCTCCTAAATTCTCCAGTTCTGACTAAATTTTCTTGCAAAAGGAGTTCAATGGCAAAAATATGCATTAAGCAGAAAGCAAGAATAACCTTAAAAAACATAGAACATTTCTTCGGAAAATCGTGAAAATTATATTGCAGAAGCAACAGAGAGATAATCATCAGTTACGAAGACGATTTTTTTTGAATTTGAACCAATATCGAAGAAACTTTTAAGAAAAATTTATGCCATTTTTAGTCAATTTTAGCAATTAACTGTTCATTTTCCATCATTGATCTGAAATTTATTATTATTAACGTGAAAAAATACTCAGAAGTTGTATTTTTTGTACAAAATTGGGTTTATCATTCAGAAAAAAAACTGAGGAGGAGTTGAATCATGGAGTTTGATCCAGAAACTTCCTAGAATATTGCTTTTAATGATCATTTGAATTGAAGTTCCTTTTAAAATTCTCCCTGAACTGGGCAAAAAACCAGTTAAGTACCAAAATAAAAAGTTCAAAATGGAAAATTTTGGGTAAATTTGATTAATTTTTACTTTAACTTCCCAAAATTACGATTAATTTCACTGTTTTCCGAAAGTTTCAATTTTGATTCTGCTATTATGAGCTTTCTTTTTAGTCTTTAGAGCATTATATAACCCGTTTTTAGCTCAAATTAAGGTAAATTGTTTTTTGTATTTCAATATTTTGGGAAAAAAATGTGGAAAAATTCACTTTTTTATTCAAAATTTTTTATCTTTGTCTCAACATGAGGCCAATTAAAATACAGTCTGAACTCAATTTTAAAATCTATACGGAAAATTATGTTTAAAACTAGATTAGAAGCAACAATACATTAACCAAAATTATGAAATTTCTGCAATTTTTTTCCAAAATTGAAAGTTTTGCAATCTTTTCCAAATACTTGAAGTTTTTGCAATTTGTTCCAAATACTTGAAATTTTTGTAATTTTTTCCAAATACTTGAAATTTTTGTAATTTTTTCTCAAAAATTTGACTTTATTCGAAGTTTCAGTAGGTTTCAGCATTGTTTTAATTAGATAGAAAGTAAGATTATCTAATAAATTATGTCAAATAATAGCTAATCTTATCGTGTTTTGAACTTTTTCGAAAAAAAAATTTTTTGATAAAAAAATTCCAAGTTTTTGCACAAAAACTCTTACCATTGACTTACCATGCACCAAAAAACTAAATACATAATCTTATTTCTACAATCTACACGTAATTAACAATTAATTGTTCCCAATTAGATAACGCGCGCCGAGATTTTTGCGAATAAACTAAACATTTCCATACAAAAACCAAAAAAATTACGTTTTTCTTACCATTATCTTACCATCACACAAACCATAAAACCTTACCATCGGTATTCCCTATCTTAAAACATTGTAGACTCTATACCCAATCTTAATACATAGCATGGCGGACCGGAAATCTATAACGTATCTTAATACATGGGGTCCGCCATGCACCCCCCCCCCCACTTCAGCCTCAACATCTACTGCTCTCCTTTTTTGCCATAAATGCTTTAATTTTATTGAATTGGCCTAAAGACTTGGTCAAAAAACCTAATTCCCCATTTTGATCAGGCAACAAAATAGATAAGAAATATAACTTTTGAAAGTAATGAAACAAATTAGCAATTAGCTTATATTCTTAAATAGTATAAATAGTATCATAGTATAAACGAATTTTGTTCACCTGATCCAGAAGTTGTACAGTATGACGATATGGGGCATGGATGACATGCCACTGGTGGTGGAACCAGAATTGTTGTTGTTGCTGTTACTGCCCCCACTTGCACCCCCACCTCCCCCTCCCGGGTGGGAGTTGGAGTGGGAAACCGTCTCACTGGGGTCTATGTCTGCCACGAAGAACACACAAGTGACCAGATCCGATCTGCTCTCGAAGTTCTCCAGTCGCTCTTCCCTCACTTCTCTGAAATTTAAAGATAGTTAATAATAATTTTTTGGTTGTAAAAATTGTTAATTTGTGTAAATGGCTTAAGATGGCTTAAAAAATTAAGATTTTTTGAAAATTTTTTGTTGGTATAATAGTACAAATTATCGCTAAAAAATGATTGGTACTACAAGCTTTTATGTATATGTTGCCTACAAAAAAAAACAATTTACGCTAACCTTGGTCTAACTAAAAATATCTCTAATCTTACATGGCATGCGTTAAATGAGGTATAATGAGGGCGGTATAAAAAGATTTGTTATTGGAAGCTACCTGATTCCCAGCTGTAGTTCTGGCGTGAACTTGACCCCCTCCAGATCGACCTTTCGGGGCAGCCAGTCTATGATGAAGTGTCTGACCTCGTGGAGGGTGTAGAGGGACTGGATGACGAAGAAGTCCCTCCACCGAGTGTACTCGTTGTTCCTCTCGTCACGATACGACACCTGAATATACGTGTTTACTTGTTGAAGTTCTTAAAAGAGCACTATAGCCACGCCTAGAATGAATTAACAGCCCAAAAGTGGTTTATCGTAGAAAAAGTACGCTTCAAAAATACCGAAATTACCAAAATTTCCAGAAGCATTTATCAAAAAAGGATAGGCGGTTACTGTGCAAGTAGCAGAGAATGTTCCAACCAAATTCTTTAGAAAACATTAGTGTTGTTTTTTCCGCGTGGTATGATAAAAGGATCTTAATAAAAAACTAGAACTTAGGCTTATTCGACAGTCATAATAAAACAGGCAAAATGGAAAACATTTTTTTGTAGAAAAGTTATTAGAAAACGAAAAATCGTAGAGACAATATCAAAAAAATTTTTAAAAGTGTTTCGAATTGTGAAGTTTTTGATTACTAAAATGGCACTAAAAGCTCCAAAAACTAACTTTAATAGGGTATAACTAAATTTTCAATGCTTAAATTAATCATAAATCAGCTGCCTGCTCAATCGCTCGAAATGTAAGCCTGCTCAATCGCTCGAAATTTCAAACCGGTTTTTCTCGTTTGAAAAAAGTTTTTAAAAAAATTTAAAACAAACCCGCTGGAACAAAAAAATCCAACTACCTAAATTTAATTTCAAATATAAATAGCGTCACTACAAAATGTTATCATCAAAAAACACAAAAATGTTTCCGCAATGATGAAGAGAAACACTTATTTGATTAACTATATTAAACACTTACTTATATACTGCCTTTGAAAGCATAGTCCGTTTCTCTTATTTGCTCACATCTGCAAAGCCTTTTTTCCTACTTAAGACCGTTTTTTTAGTGTTGTAAACAAAAAACTCCTTGAGCCTGTGTAAGCCTCGGTTCCTTGCAGCGCGAAAGGTTACCAGAAAAGGTAAACTTGCCTCTTTCTTTCCTACAGCAAACATGCAGTCGAATGCAAGTGTGGCGCTGCAAGGGAGGAATCTCTCCACGAACTCCAGCCTGTCATACTCCTTCACTTGACCACTCCTCAGACGAGAGATAGAAAAAATCCTAATCAGAAGATAAATCATTTTAGTTTCAAGAAAATTATAAGTGCGCTTCGCAATGCAGAGGAAGTGAAGACACACAGCTGCTACGAAACGAATAAATCACTCTGGAATCAGTACTTCAGCATTTCAAAGTAACAACAAGCTATCAAAAACTGATAGCCCTTGACAACCCAAAACTTCCCCATTCATTGCCATTTTAGGACATACATTTTAAACTCGCTGACCCTAAAATTTTTCTCAGCACGATTTTTTGGTCAAAACTTTCCAAGAAGTGCCTGAAAACGCCATTTTCTTTAAAAATTTTTTGAAAGACCGTCTCGACCCCTCGAGAAAATCCTAGATTAGTCCCTGCTGCAATGTATTAATTTTCTTGATATGGAAAGTCTGCACAGATATGATTTTTGACGATAACCTCAAAAAATTAAAAGATCAAAAATAAGTAGTAGAAAAATTTTCAGAGCTATTTCTCTGTTTTCTGACCTCTCTGCCAGGTTTCTCCAGAACAGGTTTGTGGTGGTGTCGTCGTGATCAGGGTAGAACAGTCTCTCCATCCTGCGCGTACTCACCATATCCAGAATGGAGTCTGGATCCAATATTTCACACACACTCTCCTGACAACAACACAGACAAAGTAAAATAGCCGTAATCAACCACCGTAATCTTCGCATAAAAAGTTTTCTTGTCACTTGCATTTTTTTCCTTGGAACACTACTAAAAACTACTCATCACACTGAAAAGGCTTTAATGATATGATACACCAATCGACCTCAACTGACGAAAACACAGTTTCTGCGTACTACGTGATGGAAACGAAAAAAGTGGATTTCTGCGAGTACCAAAGAGTTAACATTTGCTCTATGTGCGTTTATAGCCTTCGGAGTTTTTTTTGCTTGGCGTCAGATTTTGGTTGCTATTGTAAGTTGAGAACTGTAAGGAAAGAGAGGAGAGACTTGCGAGTTTATACCTTCCAGTGCCAGTATCGCTTGTGGACCCAGCTGGGACTCTCCTGGGTGAGGATGAGTTTGTGGCTGAGGTCGATGAAGGGGGAGAGGTCATTCAGCACATCCTCACTCTTGTCCAGGTCTATCTCGAACAACATGGCCCTGTTTGGTCTCTGCTGCACTCCTTTAGAAAAACACAAGAGTCCAAAAGATAATAGAAAGGGGGCTGAAGATTCAAAAAATCATGAAAAAATTAAATAGCAAATAGAAATTTGAAAGATTGTTCAGTTAGATAAATAGAATGGTCTGAAATTTGAGCTAAGAAATTCGTTTCGGCACAAAAAGTTATGCTGTTTATTCATCTTTATCCATTAATTTTTCCAAAACATTTTTTTTCCTGTTGTGTTAAGGAGTAATAAAACGTTAAGTCCGAGGAAGCGCTTAAGTATTTATAAAGAAAACTATACTTCTCAATTACTTTTTAGATAAATCACCCTAAATTTTGGTTAAAATTGATTAACACGCAATTCCCAACAATCGGAAAATTTTTGACATGCTCCAACTACTTTTAAAACTAACCATAGGATTGAATTTAAGTGCCAAAAGAATCGTTAACTTACGATGTGCTTCGTGGTCGGCGGTGTCGGGATGCTCTGGATCCATGTCCACTGCACAAACATCACACTTGCGATTATTACCCACAGCAGCCGCCGCGGAGCCTCCGGCCGCACCTGTTGTCCCGCTTGCACCCTGACCTCCGCCAGATGCAGCATTACCTAAGCCCAAGAAAACAAAATCAATAACTCATAAAGAAACAGGGCTAGAGTTGACAAAAAAGTGACATGCTGACTAATTACGGCATTCCAAATTTATTTGATTTCCATACTTTACCTAGGAACATAACGCGTAGCGCCATACAAGTGATACTCATGCAAAATGGGTGTGAAAAAGAAAAAAGGCCAAAGTTTTCAGGCAATTGTGTACTAGAGTTTCTTCGATGAGAGTGAAATTCTACAAAAAAAAAAGATTTTCCCAAGCTATACAGCGCCCAAAAAGAACACGTTATAGAATTGTTCTTTGAATACGATCAAGAATGCATAAAAAAAATTCAATTCAATATCAGAATGAATAATTTCAATGAATGGCCCTCACCCAAAACCTTAGTTGTTTTTGTAATAACGTAATTGTGAAAAATCTTGAGAATTTAGAAACTTCCCAGATCTAACATTTTTCGTACAAATTTTAAGGTGCAGCCACTTATGCATAAAGACTTCCCATGACCTGTTGCCTCGATTACACCTTTGATATCAATTTCGGCGTATTTTTCGAGAATTGACTAATCTGAGGGTCAAAATTTTTTTGTGATAAAATTTGGATGCCGTCGTTTATTCTGGGGAGCTTCTCTCAAACCTTTCTATTGAACCCGAAACCTCAGATTTAGGAGGGTAGTTTTGAGAAAACTCGAAAAGTTTCACAACGGTCAACTAATCTAACAATTGACTTTTCCGAGGACCTTAATTTTGGTGAAAAAAATTGAGCGTAGTCGCTTATGCAGGAAGGTTTCACACATTCTGTTTATTTGATTGAACTCAAAAATTCAAATTTGGGATGGTAGTTTTGAAGAAAACTCCAAAAACTACAAAAATGGTCAAAAAATCAAAAAATTGATTTTTTCCGAGGACCCTAAATTTTTTCAAAAAACCGCTTATGCAGGAAGCTTTGTACAACTTTTTTCTTAAACTAAAATTTTAAATTTGAGAGGCTATTTTCTGAGAAAAGTCTAAACATTGAAAAATCTGTCTAAAATCATAAGTTTAGCTGGGATAAAACTTTCGTGATAAAAAAACTTCACGCATAGTCGCTAATGCAGGGGAAGTTCTCACGATTCGTTTTCTCTATTGAACCCAAAACATCAGATTTGGTAGGATAGTTTTTGAGAAATGTCGAAAAAATTCAAAAAACTCGGTTAAAAATCGGAAAAATGACCTTTTCGAAAGACAATTTCTTGTGGAAATAAATTTGAGTGTAGCCATTTAGAACCTCCTACAATTCGCCTTTTCGATTTAAATCAAAGTCTCTGTTTTTGAAGGATTGTTTTCGAGTTAGTCAAAAGTTTCCAACAACGGACTTAAACTCGAAAAACTGTCTTCCGGAGGAAAAACTGAAATTTTTAGAAGCTATTTTCAACAATGAAAAAACTGGTACAAACTTCAAAAAATTGTCTTAACTCTTGAAGTAGTTTTTGAAATTTTTTTTTTTTAAAAGTGAAAAAAAAATTCCAAAGCGTCTTAAAAAATTTAAAAAATGAAATTAAAAAACGCAGGAGGCTTTCTTTTAGCAGATTTAGAGCCATGATCTTGTGTCCACTATGCTCAAAACGCAATTACTGATTCTCATTATTTTGATTGCTTCTGCAAAACTACTAATTTTTATTGGCATTTCAACATATCTAAAGCTCATCAACTTCAAAGTTTTGTCATTTGGGTGATTTTTTTAGCTTTCATTATAAAATTTTTTAAGAAACTCATTGAGTTTCAGTCGATCGAGCAATCTATTGACATTTAAAAAGCCCTCTGTCGTGTCAAAGGTCTGAATAGTCGCGTCTTGACCCGACCATGGACTAAATTTGGAGCGTGCTTTCTCTCTCCCTACAACCTGTTCAGATAGAAAATTTCTGCTGCCTTCATCTGTAACGTAATATCTATCTATCATGGTCAAGTTCGTCAAGGAGCGCCACTTGAAAGAATCCGGTTTGAAGGCTGCGCTGAGGATAAATTATTCTGATTTCTGACCTCGTTTTAAATGTAGCCAAGTTCACTATAACTTTTCACCTCAAGCTTCTGACATAGTTACTCTAATTCTTCAGTTATTGGTTACATCGATGTTTTCGCAGTGTTTTAGCCAGCAAGTACAGCTAAGATTTATCTGGTTGATCACTTCCTGGTTAATTACTGCCAGTAATCCAAATGCTGCTGCTACTCAGAATTCTGCTACTTCTAGGAACATATCGTCCACTCTCACTTTGAACAAACTTAAATTTTAGGAGCGTTTTTGACATATCTCGTGTTATGTGACCCCCTCTTCTTCTATGCTCGACTACTCTTGTTTCTTGGTACTACTATTGCAGACGAAATTGGTATACATAAATTGTGGTAGGCCTGAAGCTAGAGGCCACGTGAGAGCTCATCCTCACACACTATCATCGTCATGATCTGAAGATGCCTTACCACCATGCTTAGCGCGCTTAAATTTGTTGATTTTTTTATTCTGCCGTTTTTTATTCAGTTAGCTGACCTTTGTTGGAGCCCTTCTTCGAGCTCCCGGAATGTTGTTCTGTCCTGCTCCCGTGGATTGCTGCTGTTGGTTGGTGGCTCCAGATGCCCCCGAGTTACCAACTGGCTGATGTACTTTAACATCACCCTTGTTCTTAGAGCCCTTCATCTGAAAAGAAGCTCCCAAATTATGTCAAAAAGCTTTAAGGAAAAATGAACGTGCAATCAATCTGTTTGATAGCCTTTTTCCTCTCCCCCCCCCCCCCCCCAATGGATCAATTTTAGGTGTAACGAAAAGTTATACAAGGTTGTATAAGGAGACCAAATATGTTTGTCGTGGCCTAATTAGTCTGCACGCCAACTTATCGGACAAGGACAATCTGAACAGAAAAATTAATTAGAAAAATTTGCAGGTGGCGGAGGGGGGGGGGGGGGGGGGGGGTTAAGTAAAAAGAGCCGTTTTGATCAGTATACCGCGTTTATAGATATTAAGAACAGACAGTTTTACAGGTATTTACAGATATTAAGATAAGAGCTTACAGATATTTTAAAAAAGTTTATTTGTGTGCTTGTTTTCTATGTCTTGAAATGACCTCGAAAAAATTGTAGGGTATAATTTTTTTTAAATTCTTATTTATGTTTTACAATGATAGGAAACTGGATAAG